>NC_056523.1:329671168-329677163 GCF_019175285.1 Sceloporus undulatus | reverse complement strand
GAACAGAACACTTTTAACTTTACTGCACGTTTCTTTCCCCATCGGGTTCCCATCGCTTCTAACCATACCCTCAAAAGTTCCATATGTGTCCTCGGAGGGAACAGGATGAGAAAGTGATCCAAGCTTATGGAAACGTTTTTAAAACGGTCCAAGAATGTGAGAGCGTTATGTAGCGTTCTTACATCCGTTCTCATGATCTGCCTTGTTTTGATTGGCTGAACGGACTTCCCTCCCTGCATTCCTCCCCCTTCTAGAGCTCGTTTTTTTGCTCTCCTGGGACCTATGTTGGTAAAACTAAATAGAGAAAAAAAAAATCAAGCCCCACATTGTTAGGCTATGTCATCAGCATAGATTGTGATATAATTCATGGTATTATATATAATGTATAATGGAAAATCTCTATCTCTCGCTTCTTCTCTATCTATATATAATACATATACATAACCTAACGTAATATACAACATATATATATATTTATACAAAACATGTGAAATATGTAATAGAAAACATGTTATATATATACACACCACACACACACAACAACACACACACACATATATATAAATGACATCTATATAGATTAGTACATTTTTGTATATATAGATAACTGACAATATATATTAATATTTATATCTTATAATCTATATTTACTTATATTCATGTATATGTGTGTATATTGTAATATGTGTGTGTTGTGTGTGTGTGTTATATATATATATCTATTTATTGTATTCACATATTTATGTGTGTGTTGTGTGTGTTTGTCTGTATGTATATAAAAAATAAAGGCCAGTGTTTGAAAACAATTTTTTTCCTGGGAAATGGTGTCCTTCTGTTGCATTTGTATCATGGACAATACATACACTGTATGTCATCTTTATGTATGTCCATAACAGATGACTTTAGTACGTTTTTTTTGCATTTAATGCTTCAGTTTCACAATACAATAGAAAGACACAATAAATTAAAACAATGTTTTAGGTATAATTTCAGTAATACATGGGCCAAAACTTAGTATTGCAGCCCAAATAGGTCCAATACGACCAAAAGCTTCTATACTGTTATGTTGTATAAGTGGTGTGTAACATATGTAAAGTGATGCTAGATTGTTGACTTCTTATCTTGCACAAACCTTTCTTAGATTTTATAGTAATTCCATACTATATTATTCTTAGTAGTTTAAAAAGATCCTGAAAATGGAGCCTTTTTTTGGGAAAGTGAAATTAACTAAATTTATACAACAATCTCACAGCATGAATTGTGTGATAATGGATTGGTCATGACACGGTCATTCCCTGCATGACATGGAATCAGAATACTATAGATTTTTTTTGCATGTCGAGGAGGTACTATTAATAATAGTAGGTTGAAAAAAACATGAGCCAGCAGAGTTGGTTACACAACACAATTTTAATGGGGACATTTTATTTTTTTTGTCTTTTTAATTCTTTCTTCATCATCCATAATAAGCATTTCCTCATATTCATGGAGTCAGAAGATTCCACAAGTGCCATCAGTCCCACCACCATGCCATGCAGGAAAATCACAATCAAAGCAATCCTGACACCATGGCCCATTCATATCAGCGGCAATCGCATTTGTTACACAGTAGGCACAAATATATAGCTGTTCAACCACTAACAGGGTTGTATTGATAATTCGACCAAATAAGGTTAATATCGACCATATTGAATATCGCATGTTTGGTATAGTACCTTACAAACGTTGGCATTGTTTTAAAAATAAATAGTTAGTCATGATTGCTATCCCCATGGTATCAATCATATTATTGTTTTCTCAGTCTTTCTCAATTTGGTGCTGCTGAATGGACAAAGCCTGGAACATTAAAGTCTTTCCTTCTTATGTTTTTGCACATGCCTTTTTCCATGTCTATTCATATCATGGGATCACAAGTCATTATTGTTATTCTCCTCTATCATTAGGTTATTTTAAACACCCAACAATTCTTATAGAGAATGGTCTTTGGCAGATTACTAATCAAACTTGTAAAGCCAAATTGCATCACGAAAAAAACCAAATCAATACATATCTCTATAACAATAAACCCTTAATACACCATTTCACGTTACACTAGAAGGCACATATGTAAATGTATATAATGGGAACATGCAAATTACAGATCCTAATATGGATCATTGCATGAATTGCTGTTGTTTTTTTGGCCATTACTATTAACATTTGACGTTCTCGGAACGCTTTACATTTTCTAATGCGATAATATCCGTTCCCATAACGTTACATCTTGAAACGTTTTGGGAACAGAATAGAAACGTTTCAGGCACTGATGCGATAACCTTCTTAATAACAGAGTCAGATACTTTGCAGGATATTAATTAGCAAAAGAAGGGCTGCTATTTAGATTTTGTATCTCAAGGAACAACAGCATGGTGTAGTGGTTTGAGTGTGGGACTAGGACTCTGTAGACTGGGGTTCGATTCCCCGCTTGGACATGAAACCCACTGGGTGACCTTGGGCAGGTCATACTTTCTCACCCTCAGAGGATGGCAATGGCAAATCTCCTCTGAACAAATCTTGTTCCAACAAATAAGTTGGAAAAGACTTGAAGGCATCCAACAGCGACAACATGAACTTCACTACAGCTTGAGAAACATTACTCTTTGGACTGCAAATCCCAGAGTCCTGGGGGTGGCTGATGATTCCCACATGTGGTAAATTCTCTCTGGGCTTGAGTGCAAAATTTAAAGGACTGATCCAAGTCTTTAAGCCAATTTTTGAGGGAGATATGGTTCAACACCCCAGATGATTCTTTAGAGGCCACACTAAAACCCAAAGTGGATGGCCCAAAACAGCCACCGCTGTAGAATTCCCCACACCAGCGTGGGATCCTGAGAGCTGTAGTACAAGAAGGTTTTCCTAGTCCAAAACAGAGCTAGGGCAAACATGCCTCCCAGCTTCTTACCACCCGGAATAAATGACTGCTGGAGCCCACTGCAAACCCTGTATAAATTCCAGCAAAGTCTGCTTCAGTCGCTCAGATTCCCACAGAAGCATTTCTGTGGTTCAAACTGTTTTTGCTGATGGCGTTTTATCAAGTCAGGTAGATCCAAATAGCATGGGTGGGTCTCACCCAGCAGTTGAGGCGACCCAACAGGTCCGGTCATGTGCTATACAGGTTAAATTACACAAAATTTCCCAGGCTTCAATAAACTTTATATTCATCAGGGCTCAGAAATTCAAAACAATTGTTCACTCAATCTGTTGATCTTTCTTTCTCTCCTTATGTGGGCAGGATTTTGGAAGGTGCTTTGTTTCTGCAAAGGCTGACATGTAAGGCTGCAACGCAGGGCTTTAAAAACTTGACTGTTCGACCACAACTTTTAGAATCCAACATCCAACAAGACTGTGGTTGTGCTGGCTAGGAGATTCTGGGATCTGTAGTTAACTAAGGGTGCAACTACACTGTAGAAAAAAATGCAGTTTGACACTGTTCTAATTGCTACAGCTCCTTCCTACAGAATCCTGGGATTGGTAGTTCGGTGAGGTACCAGCACCCTTTGGCAGAGACAGCTAAAGACTGTGCAAAACTGTAAATCCCAGGATGCCATAGGATGGAACTACAGTACTTAAAGCAGTGTCAAACTGCATTATTTCTACAGTATAGATGCACCCTTTTAGGTGGGTTTTTTTGGTCTACAACTTCCACCAACTAGGGTTGGGGTCACCCAGTGTGGTGCCTCATGGTGTCACACACCCCATTAACCTCATCCCATACCACACCATACGGAATCCTTAGTAATGTTTTTTGTACTAATGTTACCCATAAATCATAATTCCTGGATAATACTCAGTGTAATGGCAACAGTTGTGATATAAACAGTTGAGCATGTGACTTGCCCAAGCTCTCCCAGTGGGTTTCATGGCTGCGCTGGGAATCGAACCCTGATCCCCAAAGTAAATGTATTTACATGTACATACTTTCATGTGGTTAAAGTGAAAATTTGGCAAGATGTGTTGTTTTTAAAGAAAAATTTAAAATAATAAAAATGCAAAATTTAAAGTAAAAAATTCTCTGAGCCTCTTGTTTCTCCTCCCACTGAGCCTTGCCCCACTCACCCCATTGCTTCCACTGAGCCCCAGCTTTTAAAAGGGACACAAGTGAATGCCATGGCCCATTTCTGCCAAAAGGCAGGTGTTTTGGGAACAGTGGTGTCACCTTCTTTACTGTGTCACCTGGTGCAGGCTGCACCCCCTGCACTCACTTAATGACACCCTTGCTGCCCTCATTAACCATGCTAGCTGGGGAATTCTGGGAACTATAACCCAAAACTTAACTTTTCTGCTATAACTGAAAATATCATCTTTCATTCTATTTTCCCTGCCTGGTTGCTTATAGATGAGCTTCCACTGAACATCACCTTCTGTATATGAGTGCAACCAACTGGTGATATAAAACTAACTTGCAGTTAGTGGGTCTGTTCATATATAATCAAGGACAGAATGGGCTTTAGTGGTCAGTCTGGGTTCTCTTCCATTGGTGTTTTTGCAAAATAAATAAATAAATAAAAATATTTTTTAAAAACCCTGTACTTTGGAGATATTTGATTAGCTAAAGCTAGTTGTTGCCTACTGGTTATTGAAACAACATAAGCCCAGAGAGAGAATAATAGAATGAGATGGGACTGCAAGGGTCACCAAGTCTATCCCTTGCCATGCAGGAATAGACAACTACAGCACTTCTGAAGAATGGCCATCCAACCTCTCTTTAAAGACTTCCAAAGAAGGGGATTCCACCTCCAAGGTACTGTAGTCTGTTTTACTCTTAAACAGTGCTCACAGTGAAGAACTTTCTTTCCTGATGTTTAGATAGGGGTGGTTCCCACTGGTTGATACGCCGGGATTCAAATCGAATCCAAGGTGAGGCGTTCCTATTGGAAACCGAATTAACTCTAGATCAGTTCTAGAACAACCCGCAATTGTCCCCACTAAAAATCGAATCGTAAAGCGGTTTATAAATTTGATTCGTGTTTTTGTCATTTAACGCGGATTAAAAAAATAGAAGGGTCGAACCTACATTTTTTCCTTGAATCGGGATAGGAACCGGAGCATTTAAATAGGAACGACAGCCTTTGAAATCGGGTTAGCTGGATGGGAGGAGCGGAGTGGGATGGGCTGGTTTGGGGGGAGTTGCCCTTTCTGTCCCCATCCGTCGTGGCTGTCGCCATTTTTTCTTCCTCACCCCTTTGTCCGCTGTGGTCTTTCAATAAGAGATAAGGATTTTTTTATTTTATTTTAATGGTTTACAGGCGCTTAATCTCTTCAGCGCTTTAAGCGCCTGAAGTCCCAGCTGCTCAAGCGCCTGCATCTGCCAAAGGACTACAAGGCTTCCCCCGGTGGATTGCAACCTCCCCTCTGTGTGGGGAGAGCCCATTTCTAACGGAGGAGAGGCAGGAAGGGAAGCCTCCTCTCGAAGAGGCATTCCCTGCCCGCTTGGGCTCTGATCTCGCCCAGGCAGGGAAGGGCTCTGAACAATGGGGGGGGGGGAATAGAGCCTTTCTCCCTCTCTTTCTCAAACGGAATCTGCCTTCTCCTCCAACCCTGGAAAGAGAATCTTTGGGAAGAATGCTCCCTCCCTGCTTTTCCAGCAGCCTCCTTCATTGATCTCTGGGCTCTCTGAAGGGGTTCTCCCTGGCTGTCTTGGGAGACATGAAGAGGGGATGCTGTCCTGCAAAACCCATCCCCATAGTTTCTCTGGAAACAGCTTGGGCTCCCCAAATTTGCTTTGCCAGAATCCTCCCCCAGCCTGGGGTCTTTCTTCCAAGGCAGCAAAAGTGCTTTGGGCAGTTTTCTCTCCCTCAACCATCCTTCCCCACGAATAATTGCAGGACTCATAGGCACTTTAAGCGCCTCCTCATTGGTTCTTTTATAACAAACCGCGAAATTTAAAAGTGACGTTATGATGACGTTGCTTTGATTGACAGCCCCAAAATGGTGAGTGGGAACAAAATAAGGCTAA
>NC_056523.1:329637546-329671143 GCF_019175285.1 Sceloporus undulatus | reverse complement strand
AAATTCAAAAGAACATTGAGAAACTGGAGCGTGTCCAAAGGAGGTGACTAAATGGTGAAAGGTCTGGAAACCTTGCCCTATGAGGAATGACTAGGGAGCTGGAGGGTTTAGCCTGGAGAAGAGAAGGCTAAGAGGTGATATGATAGCCTGTTGAAATATTTGAAGGGATTCATATTGGGGGAAGCAAGCTTGTTTCTCTGCTGCTCCAAAGACTAGGACCCGGAGCAATGGATGCAAGCTGCAGGAAAAGAGATTCCACCTCAACATTAGGAGGAATTTCCTGACAGTAAGGGCTGTTCGACAGTGGAACACACCTCCCGCGGAGTGCGGTGGAGTCTCCTTCCTTAGAGGTCTTCAAACAGAGGCTGGATGGCCATCTGTCGGGGATGCTTTGATTGGGATTTCCTGCATGGCAGGGGGTTGACTGGATGGCCCTTGTGGTCTCTTCCAATCTTGATTCTATATTCTATGGATCTAAGGGTGCCCCAGCCAAGACATAGCTTAATGTCTTGAGGTTCAGGGGCAACAAGTGCAAGCATCCCTCCATGCTTTCTCACTGCCACATCTTGTCTGCCAGGGCAAAAACGAGGGGCAGCAGGGGAGGGTATGGGCTGAAGGCCCAAGGGATGCCATCAAGGCAAGTATGCCCTTGCCTCAGCCTTCCCTGACATCTAACTGCATAAGTCCCCCTCCTTCTCTAATAATATATAATAATATATAATAATAATAACAATGTTTATTATTACCGCTTTTCCAAATTAGATCAAGCGGTGTACAACAGGAATACAATACAAGTCCAAAACAAAACAAAAAAAAACGGCCTCTCTCCCCCCCAATTGGTGGCTGAAGGGAGGCTTTTTCTTCTTTCAGCAGGCAGTTTGGAGCTTGCCTGCCTCTTCCCCCCAAGATGGCAAATACAAATGGCACAGCTTCCTTTTAGTTCTGGTTTGGTCAGATGGGTCCATGTGCCCATTTCTGGCACCCAATTCCAGAAGGATATTAACAAGCTAAATGGATCCAGAGGAGGGCAGCCAAAATGGTGAAGGTCTGGAAACCAAATCAGGAGAATGACAGAGATACAGCAGGATATGTTTAGCTTGAGAGACGACTGTGGTGACATGATAACATCTTATCAGAAAAGATGTCATATGTAGGAAATGACATTGGTGTGGCCACTAGGAGGGCTGTTTTGCAGATTTTTGCAGCTCTAGTGGCAATTAGATGTGTCGCAATTCAAAGGGCATCATCGGAATGTTGATGCAACTGTCAGTTCTCAACTGTCACTGAAGGGAGAGAGAGACATTGGTGCCTGAGAGTGGGCTGTGTCTGTTACGGAGAGGCATTGAGATGGTTGTGTGTTAATGTGGCTGCCTAGAGGTTGTGTTATTGTTGGTGGTGTAAATAGTGGTATAAGAGATGATGCCATACACTGTGTAGATCTAGTTGTAAATACTGCAAGGAGATTAAAGCCCCTCGTTTATAGTGAAGACTTGTAAGAGTCATTATTAGTTGAAGACATCTCACCACAGATTCCTTCTTCTTGGCATCCTGTCGATGTGGTTTGAACTCTGCAGGTGGTCGTGGTGGACCTGGCGTAATTTCCATAGGTCCCAACAGGGGAGGGGCGCAGCACACAGGCCACAATCATAGAATCGTAGAGTTGGAAGAGATGCCAAAGGCAATCCAGTCCAACCCCTTCTGCTAGCAGGAAGACAACCAGCAAGCACTCCCAACTGATAGCCCCATGTTTAAAAAAACATCCAAAGGAGGTTCAACTACCCTCCAAACCAGCATCTTCCACTGTCAAACAGTCTTTCTGTCAGGAAGTTCTTCCTATGGTTAAGTGGAACTCTTTTCCAGTAGTTTAATCCATTGCTCTGTGTCCGTCTGGAGCAGCAGAAAACAAGCTTGCTCCATCCTCATATGACACCCCTTCAAATATTGAAACAGGGCTATCATGTCACCTCTTCACCTTCTTCTTCCCCAGGCTATACATCAGCTCCCAAGGCTACTCCACATAGGTCATGGTGGGTTTCCAGACCTTTTACCATTGGTTGCCTCCTCGGGACACACTCCAGCTTGTCAACATCTTTCTTGAAGGAAAACCAGGCTTGCTTTTTGCTACTCCAGGGTCATAAACACATACCAATGATTCAAATTGAAGAGAGATTCTATGGGTGGTTTCCCACTTGCGATTTACACGCTTTAAAATACACCGGTATCAGTTAAATCAATTCAAAATAACCCTGGTCTTATCCCGCATTCGAATCGCTTTTTTTTTCGTGTTCTCATTACCATTGATTCGCTTTAAGGTGATCGCTTTCGTTCCTATTTCAAATAAAACGGTTTGTATATATAAATCGGTTTAGCCTATTTTGTTCCCTACTCACCATTTTGGGGCTGGTCAATCAAAGCAACGCATCATAACGTCACTTTTAATTTCGCGGTTTGTTATAAGAACCAATGAGGGTTACGAGTGCCTATGAGTCTGCAATTATTCGTGGGAGGATGGTTGAGGGAAGAAACTTGCCCAAAGCATTTTTGGCGTGCCTTGGAGAAAGACCCCGGCTGGGGGGATGTCTGGCAAAGATTTGGGGAGCCCAAGCTGGTTTCCAGAGAACTATGGGATGGGTTTTGCAGGACAGCCATCCCCTTCATGTCTCCAAGACAGCCAGAGAGAATCCCTCAGGAGAGCCCAGAGATCAATGAAGGAGGCTGCTGGAAAAGCAGGGAGGGACACTCTTCCCAAAGATTCTCTTTCCAGGGTGGAGGAGAAGGCAGATTCGGTTTGAGAAAGAGAGGGAGAAGGCTCATTCCCCCCCCCCCATTGATCAAGCCCTTCCTGCTGGGCGAGATCAGATGCCTCTCGCGAGAGTCTTCCCTTCCCTCCTGGGCGATACAGTTCCTCCTCGCGAGGAGCCTTGCCCTTCCCTGCTGGGCGAGATCAGATGCTCCTCGCGAGAGCCTCCCTTCCCTGCCTGGGCGATATGGTTCCTACGCATGAGCCTTCCTTCCGCCTGGCAGATCAGATGCCTCCGCGCAGGCCTTCCCTTCCCGGCCTGTGCAAGATGATTGCTCCTCGCGAGGAGCCTGCCCTTCCTTCCTGGGCGAGATCAATGCTCACGCGAGGACCTTCCTTCCTGCCTGGCGAGATCAGATCCTCCTCGTGGGGCCTTCCTTCCCTGCCTGCGAGATCAGTGCCTCTCGTGGGGTCCCTTTCCCTTCCCTTCCTTGGGCGAGATCAGATGCCTCCACGCGAGGAGCCTTTCCCTGCCCTGCCTGGGCGTGATCAGATGCCTCCTCGCGAGGAGCGCGTCCCTTCCCTGCGCTGGCGAGATCAGATTGCCTCCTCGCGAGGAGCTTCCCTTCCCTGCCTGGCGAGATCAGATGCCTCCCGCGGAGCCTTCCCTTCCTGCTGGGGGATCGATGCCTCCTCGCGATGAGCCTTCCCTTCCCTGCCTGGGCGAGATCAGATCCCTTCCTCGTTGAGGAGCCTTCCCTTCCCTGCCTGGCGAGATCAGAGCCTCCACGCGAGGGAGCCTTCCGCTTCCCTTGCTGGGCGATCAGATGCCTCCTCGTGAGGAGCCTTCCCTTCCCTGCCTGGGCGAGATCAGATGCCTCCTAGGAGGATCCTTCCTTCCTGCCTGGGCGAGATCAGATGCTCCCCAGGAGCCTTCCTCTTCGCCTGCTGCGAGATCAGATGCCTCCTCGTGAGGAGCCTTTCCTTCCCTGCCTGGGGGAGATCAGATGGCTCTCGTGAGGAGCCTCCCTTCCCTGCCTGGGCGAGATCAGATGCCTCCACGCAGGAGCCTCCCTTCCTGCCTGGGCGAGATTCAGATGCCTCCTCGTGAGGAGCCTTCCTTCCCTTCCTGCCTGGGCGAGATCAGATGCCTCCACGCGGGAGCCTTTCCCTTCCCTGCCTGGGCGAGATCAGATGCCTCCACGCGAGGAGCCTTCCCTTTTGCCCTGCCTGGGCGAGATAGATGCCTCCTCGCGAGGAGCCTTCCCTTCCTGCCTGGGCGAGATCAGATGCCTCCTGGTGAGGAGCCTTCCTTCCCGGCTGGGCGAGATCAGAGCCCAGCGGGCAGGGAATGCCTCTTCGAGAGGAGGCTTTCCCTTCCTGCCTCTCCTCTGTTAGAAATGGGCTCTCCCCACACAGAGGGGAGGTTGCAATCCACCGGGGGAAGCTTGTAGTCCTTTTGGCAGATGGCAGGCGCTTGGAGCAGCCGGGATTTCAGGCGCTTAAAGCGGCTGAAGAGATTAAGCGCCTGTAAACCATTAAAATAAAATAAAAAAATCCTTATCTCTTATTGAAGAACAGCGGAGGCAAGGGGTGGGGAAGCAAAATGGCGACAGCCACGACGGATGGGGACAGAAAGGGCGACTCCCCAAAACAGCCCATCCACTCCGTCTCCCATCCAGCTACTCGATTTCAAGCTGTGCGTTCCTATTTAAATGCTCCGGTTCCTATCCCGATTCAAGGAAAAAAATGTAGGTGCGACCCTGTCTATTTTTAATCCGCGTTTAAATGACAAAACACGAATCAATTTATAAACCGCTTTACGTTCGATTTTTGGTGGGGACAATTGCGGGTTGTTCTAGAACTGATCTAGAGTTTTCGGTTCCAATAGGAACGCCTCACTTGGATTCGATTTTGATCCCGCGTATCAACCAGTGGGAACACCCCATCTAAACATCAGGAGAGAAAGTTTCACTGTGAGCACTGTTTAAGAGTAAAACAGACTACTGGAGGTGGAATCCCTTCTTTGGAAGTCTTTAAGAGAGGTTGATGGGCCATTCTCAGAGTGCTGTAGTTGTCTATTTCTCTGGCAAGGGATAGACTTGGTGACCCTTGCAGTCCCATCTCATTCTATTATTCTCTCTCTGGGGCTTATGTTGTTTCAATAACCAGTAGGGCAACAATAGCTTTAGCTAATCAAGTATCTTCCAAGTACAGGGTTTTTAAAAATATTTTTATTTATTTATTTTTATTTTGCAAAACCCAATTGGAAGAGAACCCGACTGACGCAAAGGCCATTCTGTCCTTGATTATATATGACAGACCACTAACTGCAGTTAGTTTTATCTCACCAGTTGGTTGCACTCATATACAGAAGGTGATGTTCAGTGGATGAATTGTGGTGCCCAGAACTGGACACAGTATTCCAGGTGGGGCCTGACCAAAGCAGAATAGAGTGGCACTCTTACTTCCCTTCAAGGGAGTGTTGATGGCATTTGAAACAGGAGTGGGCATCGTGTGCCATGTGATGTCCTGTACAGGTCCCCAAAGTCTACCCAACCTAATTAAAAAAAAATGTCACTATTTTAAGGCACTTTGGACCTGCAAACCACACAGAAAGCCCCCAAATGCCTGTAGATACCCCCATCCCACACTCACAAGACATCCAGAACCTTGTACTATTTTCAAATATCTCAATTGTTATCTGCAGTCCCTCTCAAAATGAGAACAAGTGACACAAATTCACCTCCTGTCACCATTTTGAAAGGGATTCCAGAGAATAATGGAGTTATGTGGTCTTGCTGTGTTTTGGAGGAGTCAAAGGAGGGGGGGAATTGACTCCGGCCCTCCTCCCCACAGTTGGCCAACCCTCTTTTAAACTCCCACTTTAATACTTTAAAGTATTATCCCTCTGGGTAGTTGCTTTCTCCTGTTCCACTTGCATGTCTGTAAATTAACCACCAAACATACCACAAATCTCTGCTCTTCACCCACTGTGGGCAAAGTGACCCTTATACTCCTGGATGTTTTTCCCACTTTGGGAAATGGGGAGAGGGTGAAAAGACATTTCTCTCTTGCTATCATAACAGGCAGCAAAACAAATACCCAGCCTGTACGTTCCTGAAAATCTACCACCTGCCTTTCCAAATCACTTGGCACCCTCTTTGTTTTTTGCCCAGAGCGCTCTTTCCATGATGCCACCTGCATGCCAAGCTGGCATGCCAAAGCTACACACACAGAGAAAAGGCATTCCTGGTAGTTGCTCTGCAAGTAGGGAACTCCCTTTCCACAAATTCTTGGCTGGAGGTAGAGGATCCACACTGACAGTGTGGTCTGCTTGGCGACGTGCTGGGAAGCTCGTGGGGAAGTGTGCTTTGTTCGTTTCTTTCTGGTTCTGTTCCTATTACTATGCCCTATTTTTGCATACTTTTCTTCTCCTGAACCCCGACGTTTCTCACTTGGCCTGCAGCAAATTTACTTTCCCTGCACACACCCTGTAGATATTGAATTCTCATTAATTCTGCAACCTGGTAAATTGCAGAGATGGAAAAATTACCCTTTTTTGGCTGGTACATCCAGGAATCTCTAAGCCAGCATGACAGACGTCACAATAGACCATGGTTAAGTAAAATGTGGTCAAGAGACTGCATGTGCCCCCCACACACACATTGGTTTTGTGGTCTTTTACCTCTACAGATGCTTTGGACTGCCTTTTTCCAGCAGTCAAAAAAGAGAGTGAATTGCTGCTTCTGGACTTCTCCAGAAGCAGCAATGTGCCTTTTACAGTATAGTGGGCCTTCCGCATTTGCTGGGATGAGGGGCACAGGACTCCCGTGAGAGTGAAAAAACACAAATAAAAAATCCACAACACCTTTTCCATCTCTCTAGAAATCTCATTGCTCTTCAGCACAACTCTATGGCCAATATCTTACAGGAGTTGACCACAGAATTTCACTGGAGGACCTAGAAATGCCCAGAGAAGTGTTTTCCCTATGAATCTCTGGGTCTTCTAGTGTGACTCTACTGTCAACTTCTTGTGCTGGAGGACCTAGAGATTCCTAGAGATAACATATTAATCAAATCTGCAAAAGGCATAGCCACAAATGGGGAGGGCCAACTGTATATTTGTTGCTGGTCCTCTTGTTGTCAAGTGATTTCAGAGACAGAAGCCAGACTTATGTCTCTCTACTGAAGAACAGCTTAATTTACTGAGCAGTAATCTAGAACATGAGTATAAGTAACTTCTTCAAGCTGGACACACTGCCACCTGGAGCTTTCTATAATACTGCTACATTACAGTCTCCTATACAGGTATACTTTAATTAACAAAGCAGATGTGTTCCTGAACATTACTGCTTTACTGCACCAGGAGCCCTGGCAGTGCAGTGTTAAATGACTGTACTGCAGCCACTTGCACACAAACCACACGGTTGTGAGTTCAATTCTAGCCAGGGGCTCAGGGTCAACTCAGTCTGGCAACCTTCTACGGTTGCTAAAATGAGTACCCAGTTTGTTGGGGGCAATTGGCTTACACATTGTAAACTGCTTAGGTATGCGATATAGAAATGTACTTGCTACTGCAATTTAACAGAACATTTGGTACCAGAAGCAGAAATAACATGAAAAGAATAGGGATAGGTCTTGGCACTGTAAAAAAGAAGAGCAGTTCAACAGGTTTTAGCCAACTCCCCCCAACAAAAAGCTAACAATATGCACATGTGAAATGAAATAACCAGCAGAGGTGTCACTAGGGCATTTGAGGGATGTGGATCACACCAGGTGACACCCCAAAGGGAGTGGCATGGCTATTGGGTGAGCGAGAAAGGGTATCATCCATAGACACACCAGACCAAGAATGGGCCCTTTGGAGGCTGCAACTCCACCACCTTAGCTGCGGCTGCTGCTGGACAGGGGCTGTCTTCCATTAGAAGTCTGTCATGACTATTGGACGAGTGGCCATGCCAGATCCCAAATGGGCCCACCAGAAGCAACAGTATTGCCCCCTTCAGTGGCTACTGTTGGAGGGAAGCCCTACATTCTGTTCAGATTAAGGTGTGAGTGCTGGCTGAGCAGTGGTTCAGCCAGGTAGCAGCTGGCCACCTGGAGAAGCAGCTGAGTGAGGCAGTGAGATGGAAGGACGAAGAGTTTAGGGCAGTCTCCCAGGTAGCCCTTTATGGGACGTGTCCCGGGTGATACCAACCTCAGTGATGTCACTGACAGCCAAATCAAGCTAGCATTGCATAGGGAAACAAAAGAAATTTTGAACCTTTTTCTAACCTAAAATCTTCTTTGAAAACACACCAAAGACAATTTTTTTGTCAACGATCAGGGGAAACTCCCAGCACTCATCCCTCAACAATCAGAACATCATAATCCACAATGACCAATGTTGGGTGTTTCAGAAGAGACATGCAGCACACAATGTCTCTTTTGAAATACCAAAAATTGGTCATTTTGAAGTTTCATGAATAGTCTTGATGACTGCACAGTTTGATTGGAATATATCATCTGCTCCCGGTGATTTATTTTTCCCAAATTCTGCCATTGCAGCTTCCACTTTGCTTTTAGGAAGTCAGGGTTCATCTTCATATGGTTCTTTGTTCCATGTATCTTTCATTTTCTCATCTCTTATATACAGCTGCTACCATTCTGCTCTAATTCTACTTTCCAAGTGTTGTGTAATAAAGTCCTAAAGCTACATAATTGTACTGTAAAACTACATAAATGGCAACCCAACTCACTTTGAGAGCCAGCAATTGGATGAGGCAGGGAAGCTTCTAACTGGGGTGCAAGGAAGATGATATTTCCTCTCCCCATCCCATCAGTGAGTAAGGCTGTGATAATCAGAAGTGGGACTCATGTTGCAAATCCTTGTCACAGCCTCACTCAGTTGCTGGAGCAGGAGGGAAATGTCATCCTCCTTGCACCTTGATCGGCACCTTTTGGCTCCTAAAGTGTGCTCAGAAGGGGCAGGACAGGAGATCTTAGTTGGTAATGCAGACATAGCTAAGCTTTTGATGTAAAACACTGGCAAACATTATTACTGTTATTATTGTTGTCGTTATTGTTTTTGCTATTGAATGCACAATCGTGTGTGCAGTGTTTACCCTTGTGACACTCTGCTTATACAATGATAAACTGCATACTGATATTATGCAAGGGCAAAAATTAAAATTAAAATAAAAATGCAACCACATACATAAGGGAACATGTATGTGTGTAAATTACTCCCAGGATTCCAGCTAGCAATTAGCATCGGTGAGCCAACAAACAACAAACAGAATCAACAAAATCAGTTTATAGACCCAAGCCTAAGTAAACAAGACAGGCTTGACCTATGACCTAAAGGGTAAGAATGAAGGCACCAGGTGTTCTTCTGTGGAAGGGTGTTTTCTCCAATAAAGGTGCAACTAGAGAAAATGTCTCTTCTTTTGCAGACACCTGCTTAGCCAGGGCAGACAAAGGCACTTGGAAGAGAACCAAGCTGGAGAGTAAAACCATTTCCAGGCTCTCCATTTCGTGGCATTAATAGCTTTTCCATTTTTTCTGAGTGCAGTTCATTGAAGGAAGATTTAACAGCTGCTGGCTGAGATCACATATGGCACAGCACGGCATAATAGTTCTGCATGTGGCATGGGGCTACATCTATCCTCTTAACACCCCCAGAAAGACCATTTAATTACTGCAGCCCCTACCCATAGCCCTTCAGTGGGGTTGGGACTGGAGAAACATTTGGCTTAGGGATGGTAGTGTACCTTAGAGTGTCCAGAGGAGGGTTACCAAAATGGTGAAAGGTCTTGAAACCACAATGCCTTATCCAAAGATATAGCCGTGTAAGTCTGTAGAATCAGTATGTAGAGAAATCTTGTAGCATCTTTGAGACTAACTAAAATAAAGAAGCTGGCAGCATGAGCTTTCATAGACTTTAGTCTACTTTCTCAGAGTCATATAGTGTAGTGGTCCATCTGAGGAAGTAGACTGGAGTCTATGAAAGCTCGTGTTGCCAACTTCTTTATTTTAGTTAGTCTCAAAGGTGCTAGAAGATCTCTCTACACCATGCCTTATGAGGAATGTCTTAGGGAGCTGGGGATGTTTAGCCTGGAGAAGAGAAGGTTAAGAGGTGACATGACAGCCCTATTTAAATATTTGAAGGGGTGTCATATTGAGGAGGGAGACAGCTTGTTTTCTGCTGCTCCAGAGAGTAGGGCCCTAACCACACAGAGCCTTACCATCGGCAAAAAGGTTCCTGAAGCATTCCTGAAGCGTGAAGGTGGGATAGCTGATCGTGCTTCTTAATCATCATTGAGGTGCTTTGCTTCTCTGCCTTGTCAAAGCGTTCATGGAGCAGCCATTCTTTTGAATAACGGGAACACCCCTCCCCATGACCTTCCAAGAGTTTCCTCTGCAGAATCCCACTGAGACTGAAATTGAAATGTTCCTCTGTTTTGTTTTATTTCTTGGCCTTTACACGGCTGCTTGCTCTTCCAGGTTAATCTGCTGTGCCTGCAATGAATGTTCATAATGGCCCTAAAAAGTGCATGGGTAGGATCTCTCTTTCTCTCTGTGTGTATCTGTGTGTGCATGTATAGGAGGAGAGGGATGGCCAACTGACTTTTCTGTGTCCTTTTTTCTCAGTTTAGGGGAGTAAAAGAGAGGATCTCTTGGTCATAAGGGGCTGTGTTTGTCCCCTGTCTGATCTCTTTTCACTGACAGGCAAAGGCTGCATCTACACTGCAGAAATAATGCAGTCTGACACTGCTTTAACTGCCACAGCTCAATGCTTTAGGATTCTGGGATGTGTAGTTTTGTGAGATATTTAGCTTTCTCTGCCAGAGAGCTCTGGTGCCTTTACAAACTACAAATTCCACTATTTCTTAGCATGGAGCCATGACAGTTAAAGCAGTGTCAAATGGCATTATTTCTGCAGTGCAGATACAGTGGTACCCCGGGATACGAATGCGCCGCCTTACGAAATTTCCGGGTTACGAAAAAAATCCATTCAAAAAAACTGTTCCGGCTTACGAACGTTTTTTCGGGTTACGAAAAATTTTTTGGTGCTTTTCGGCGCTATTTCACACAAAATTGCGGCTTTTCCCCATTAGCGCCTATGGGTTTTCGGCTTGCGAAGGCTTTTCGGGTTACGAAAGCGGCGGCGGAACGAATTAATTTCGTAACCCGAGGTACCACTGTACAGCCATAGACCTTTTCATTTAAACAACCCTTCAGCCTTTAATTAGTGATGCCAGAAGGATCTTTTAACAGAGGGGTCTGTATTTCTCTTTATTACATTTTGAATGTGCTTTAAACACTGCTTCCTCTTGTGCATAACTGCTGTGTTCCAAAGCACGGCATGCATGACTTTGCATGGCATCTCATTCCCTAGATCCGTATCTAGTTCCCAAGATTGGTTCTTTGCTTGTGCCCTACTGGTTTTTGAAATCTTATCAGGACTCAGGGGTTAAATGGGGTCAGGTTGGTTCAGTCTCATCTGATGGATTGCAATAAATAATTAAATAAAGCAAGCAAGCAAGCTCCTGCTTTGCCAAGAGCATATGAGGCCTTCTCTGAGTCAGACCCTTTGGCTCATCTTTGTATGTTGTTGGCTGCTCTATGCAACAGCTCTCTAGCGTATTAATGCAACAGGTGACTTCTTGTTATTTATGTATGTCCAGGTTGTCTTTTCCAGCCCTTGCTACCAATGGGGCCAAACCAGAAATAACAGCTCCAACAAAAACTGCCCCTGTAGCTCCAACAAAAAGCTGCAATTTGTAATTCAAGAAATATCTCTAACAGCTTCATCTCTAGTATTGGTGTCAACTGGTGCAGGTCACCCTATGTTGGAAACGATTTCAAGGCACACAGCTCCAAGACACATTCAAGAAGTGTTACATCAGTGCCTTGAATCCTACTGGTTATCCTCAGCTAGAGTAGACCCATTGAATGAATTGTTGAATGGTGTGTCAACACTTATATTCCATTGATTCAATAGGGCTACTCTGTTTCAGACTAACAATGGGATGCAGGCCTATCCAGGATAACCAGATATCATAACCGCAAAGAGGGACAAGGCACCACAAAATGTAGAACATTCAAGAAGAATGTAGGCTGCTACAAAATAAAAGCTAAAAAACCCACTAATCTAAATATAAATTCATTTCATATGGCTTATTTTTTGTTGTTGTTGTCATTTCTGACTTATGGCGAACCATATTGTTTTCTGGGGCTGAGAGGGTGTGACTTGCCCAAGGTCCCCTTTGACTTTATCCAGAAGGGTTCTCCTAATGTTTGTTTCATTGTTTATTAATTTTATAGATTGCACTGACTGCCCACAGTTCAGCTAGAGTGAAATAGAGTAAAATAACAAAACTTGATCTCAAGCCAAGTCAATCCCAACTGAAAAAAACAAAGAAAAAAAAAGAGCTAAACTCCACCAGGTTAAAAAGAGCATGCCCCTCTTGGAGATATTAGAACTCAGTTGCATTCACACACAATAGGAAGGCATTAAACTAGGATGTGCAAGGGCAGCATGCCAGTGTGTACAGTCCATTTATTTTCTCTTTCCACGATCAGGAAAACTAACCTGGAAGCCACAATTAACAAGCGCTCCCTGGGAATGATGGTTTCAAATAAGTCAGGATCAGAAACGAACTGTAAACCAAAGTTTGACTTATAAATCCTTGCTTGTTTGGACACAATTAACTGTCATTTCTAATTTTCACATAAAGGGAAGCTATGGTTAAGGGGTGAGTCCTGGCTTATTTTGCTGCTCATGGAAAGTGAAAAGTGAAATGACAGTGAAATGAACTGATCCTGGCTGATTAAGCCAACATTGACAGTTTAGTGTGATGTACAAATGTGGGTTCACTGTCTGCTAGGTGAAATATTAAAATTCTAGAATTCAGGAATGTTTGTGGAGCTTTTTTTCTTTAATGCTGTTTCATAGATCATTTGTTGATAATAAGGATCTCTTCTTTTGTACTTTGGAGGGGAGATGGCCCTGCCACCAAGCGAGTTTTCAGCTCTCTGAATCCATCTTACCCATAGGCTACAATTAATTCTGCAGAGCAACAAGACCCATAAATGTAGAGAGGCAGTGGGCTTTTGCAGTGTTTCAGTTAGCTCTGTGGTTGCCATGGGCATCTGTAAGCACTCTTGTTCATGGCTCTGTGGCCTTCCTAGGGCTCTGTTCTCCAGAAACGCTCTCCATCCAGCTAAAGACAGGTGAAGCAAAGACACCCTGTCCTTCTCCAGGTGGCTCTTCCCAGGAGCTATCCCCCTGCCACTTGGAAACAAGGAATTTTCCTTTTGCTTGTCTGTTCTCTTCCCAGACCTTGTTCAATGCCTGGCCTCAAAGGGTGGCTTGGACATGCTGTTCCTTAACATGATCATGAGTTGGTTGGGGACAAGCTGTGGGTTGATCCGATACCCACAGTGTCGATACACTTCCTCAATGGACAGGACAGCAGCGTTGGTCACGGAAGCATCGCAGTCGCCCTGGAGCTCCCGGAGGGCTGAAAGGTTGAAAGACAAGCAGTTTACAGTATTTGTTGCTGGCTGGCATTCTTTACTACAGATCTGTAATTGCTCTGCATTCACTAAGGTCCAAAACACATTGCAGAAATAATCCAGTTTGAGACCACTTTAAGGCCGTGGCTCGATGCTAGGTAATTGTGGCAACTATAGTTTTGTGAGAATTAGCCTCCCCTGTCAGAGAGCTCTGGTGCCACAATAAATTGCAGTTCCCAGGATTCCCTAGCACAGAGCCAGGGCAGTTAAAGCAGTCTCCAACTGGATTATTTTTGCAGTGTGTTTGGGACCTAAGATTACCTAGTCACAACTGTGGCACTATTGCAACAATAGCAGAAAACAGTGAGGAGACATTATTTTGCACTGAGGCTTTTTAAAGAATTACTGAATAAACAGTTGACCATCTCAGCACATGGAATTTGTCTCCTCACCGTTTTCTGTTTTTCAACATGCTTTCCAGTACTCTCTTCACTACTAGTAAATCCCTCCCTGAAAGTCACCTTAAAGGCCAAAAGCTGCATGGAGCATCCAGTCCCCTCCCAACAGTGAAGGAGGTTGCAGTGATCAGAAACAGGACTCCCATTGCAATTCCTTGTTGCAACATCACTTACTGGAAACATCCGCCTCCTTGCACCCTGATCACCAGCTGAACAGCCCTCCTCCACTTGATGCAGCTGCTGACTATTAAGACAGACTTGCAGGAGGCCAGGACATACAACTTAGTTACACATTCATAACTAAATAGTTGATATAATTCAAAGCCATAGTAGCCTGGAATATCAGTGTGCAAAAGAATCTTGTAGCACTATTGAGACTAAATGTGCAAAAGACGTAGCATAAGCTCTCGTTGCACCGTTGTAGCATGAATTTTTGCAGACTTGTTCATCTGAGGAAGTAGACCAAAGTCTATGAAAGCTTATGCTAATACTTCTTTTGCATAAATAGCTGATGTAAGAAATAGGTGGTTATTTATTCATTTCATTTATTTACTTCCCTTCTTCCTCTCATGAGGGAGCCAAGGCAGCTTACAACATAGATTTAATGATTTAGATTTAAAATATTTAATGGTCACTTTTGTAAGTTTTTAATTGTACTGTGCTTTTAAACTTAAGTTGCTTTGAGCCCCAATTCTGGGTGGAAAGCATAATATACATATAATGCTGATGTTGATAATAATAATAATAATAATAGATTAAAACAGAATACAGCTAAATATCAATTGTAATACTAAAGAGCAATTTAAAACAATAAAAAAACTACTATATTTAAAACAAGACCCAAAGAATAACAATTTCAAGGCATTTAAAACATAACTAGTAAGTTTCCTAAGAGTGTGGTGATAGAAGTGTGGACAACTGGAGCAGGTCCAGGGGCCAATTTTCTATCCTGGAGGAACCCTCTGGGGGCTGCATAGAAACAAGCTAACATTTTTGCAAAAAGGTCATAAAGAGCAACAACTTGTTGAAAAATGCACAAAAACTCTCATGATTATGCTGCATGGAGAGAAAACTTTTGAAATCTCTTAGGGCCCAAACTGACAGGCCAAAATATACCTGCTTTGTATCACTTTGGAGGTATGCTGTTTAAATGACACATGCAACTTAAGAGGCCAGAAGCTGTGCCAAGGCTATACTGCAGTGTGGCTTTGGCGTGGCTTCCAACCTTAGGACGCATGCATCATTTAAACAGCATACCTCCAAAGTGACCCGAAGCAGTTTTATTTTGGCCTCTCTGTTCAGGCCCTTAGTTATTGTTTGCAAGAATGAGGTATGCCAAGATTTACATCCCTGTACAAAACCTGAACGGGCTAAATTGTACTACAGTTCTACCAAAAGGATAGTAACCTAACCAGTGGGTAAGTTTAGAGCACACAGGACAAGCTGTGTAGCACACACACAACTCAGTCTTGCAAAATTTTGTGTCATGCGATATCCATTATGATTTGCTAATGTACACCTGGTGTGTTTTGTGCTTTGTGTTTTAGAACTCAAAAGTTGAAAAAATGCTCATTTGTGTAAAAGACAGGAAAAGATTAAATGTGCAGGAATGAACTCTGCTTCTGGGCCTTGCCAGGCAAAATGGAAAAGATAAGGAGAAAGTGACATTATGAGATCTAGCAGAGCCAGCTTTTAAAAAGAGAATCTATCTGTGAGTATATGATAACGTCACCAGTCAGCAAAGTCTTACAATTGGACACATGTAGTCATGGAGTAATGCCAGATCAGGATAACAAGAAGTCTCAGCAAGAAGCCAGACTCAACATTTTTGTGTTCCTGAAACAGCCTTGTTTGGGAAGTAAGATTTTCAAGGTTTACAGTAATTGGCTGAGAATCAAATAAGCACATGTTATAAACGCTGTTAGACATCAGCAGATATGGTCAGCTGTGGGTACTAATATAAGAAGCAGTCTTCTAAGCCACTTGTTAACATGTAGAATGGGTGAGAGCACTGAATTTAAAATATTTGATTGAAATGCTGATTCACAGATAGAGTTACCACTGAAATGTGCTACAAGTTCCATGTGCTTTCTAAGTATGAATGATGCTCTTCATAAGCAGAAATATACCTGGGCTATGTAATGTCTATGAAGTAATGTACCTAGACTGGAAATTTATATGTGATGTGATGAACCCCTACAAGGAATGTGTAACCATATAAGTTAATCATTTTACACAGTAAATATATGATCTACTATACAGCCACATGTTTATTCTCCAGTAATACAACTTTCATAAAATCCAAAGCTAATACAGGTTGAGCTTCTTGTATCCAAAATGCTTAGACTTCAGATTTTTCTTGTTTGATTTTGGAATATTTGCATATATTGAATGAGATATCTTGGAGATAGGACCCAAGTCCTACATGAAATTCACTTATGTTCCATATACATAGCCTTCAGATTTATAATCCTCCAGGCTCAGAAGGATAGCCTGAAGGTAATTTTATACATAGCATTTTAAACAATTTTGTGCAAGAAACAAAGTTTGTGAACACTGAAACATCAGAAAGCAAAGTGTCACTATTTCAGCCACCCATGTGGACAATTTTGGGTTTTGGGGTAATCTGAATTTTGGAATTCCAGATAAAAAATATTCAGCCTGTGTTCTTAAAAGGAATGGGAATAATATGGGAATAATACTTGTTGTTATTCATTTCCTAGCTGAAATTTTTTCCAGCACTCACTAATATGGTAACAAGAATTTTGTGTGGTTTTTAATCTGGTATTTTCACATCCTGCAAGATTTTTGTTGTTCAGGATTGCTGGCTTTGGATAGAAAACAGAAATCTTGCACAAAACCCACCACATGGAGCTGTGTGGAAACAAAAAACTTTTTTGCACAAAACCCTACAGTTCTCACACAAAAGGAAATGTGTATTCTTGTGCAGTATAATTTCCCAGAACATTTTGGGATGTTGAATACAGAGTGAGAACTGAATAGAAATGTTTGTTTTCTCTACAGCAGAGAGAAAACCACGGAAATAATTCCTTGTCACTTGCAGGAATGAAACTGTCAAATATGAAAATACCTATGACGTTGATCAGTTTAGTAGACAGTCCTGTTGTTTGCAACTGTGGGAGCTCAGATAACCAAAAGAAAGAACCTTAAGGAACTTTAGGTAGATACAGATGGATAAACATATGGCATCACATTTCCTAGATCTCTGCCTAGTTCCCAAACTTGGTCCTTTGCTCATATCCTACTGGTTTTTGATCTTATCAGGGTTCAGGAATTAAATGGGGTTAACTTGATAAAGAATCTTCAGTCTCTCTACAAAGACACAGGGGAAGAAGAACCATACTTGTTTTGCCTGTTAGTGTTTATGCATTGAATGAATGAATAACTTTATTACTGTTGATGACCAGCAAGTGTTTTAGCATCTGACACTGATGGTGAATGTCTCATTTTGCCCAATGGTCCCAAACAAAAACAAGAAGGGTATAACCATCTATTATTATTATTATTATTATTATTATTATTATTATTATTATTATTAAAATATATTATCAAGAAGGGAGAGGAGACTATAGGCAATGGTAGTAACTCTGGTGATGTCAAATTAGGATTGACTGGATTAGAACATATAAATCCTGTGATTAACAATAATACAGTATTGAATTCTTCCAGAAAAAGGAACCATTTCTATCCTTAAAAATGTCCTTAACTCACCCAGAAAAACAGTCTCAACATCTGGTGTGGACACCACATCTGGTTTCATGTACTGTGCGTTGCATGCTAGGCAGATCAAAAGAAAAAAAAATGATGTTTTGTCCAGATAAAAAGGTTTGTCCATTCTTATATATGTAGCCTCTTTGAAATACTAGGGGTGGGCAACTCTGGTTGATCTGGAAACCAGATTTCTTTCCTGAGACCCTTCAGTGGCTGTACAGACTAGCAAAAATGACAAAAAACAAAATATAAAAAACCAAAGTGGGCAAAAATCCACTTAAGGGGTTGAAAGTTGTTATTTTAAAATGTTAACTAGTGTAAGGGGGCTCTGTCAATGTATTTAAAAGATGAGCTATGGAGACTGGATGAGAGAAGCTGTCAGAACATTGTTCATAAGTTATCTGATGCGGCAGATCAGCATATCAGTGTGCCATGATCAGGAACTATTTTTATGTCCACTGGATACAACCTTCCTTCCTTCCTTCCTTCCTTCCTGCTGCACACAGGCAGCCAATGCGCCATGGACCAACAGCCCACACTTTCCAATTGTCCTGATTTGGCAGGGTCTGTCTTGAACGGGAGATTTCCTGTTATCCTACTTTTTCACCTGCTTTTAAAATATCCCAGGTTTTCTCTCCTCTTGTTACCTTCCTTCTTTGTCCTCCGCTTAATTCACTTGCTGCAAACTGTGTTTAGTTCTCACTCCGTTAACTCAGGAGAGGGGAGAGGAGAAGAAAGGGGAAGGAATCTTGTCCTTCCCAGTAGACTCAGACAAAAACAAACTGCTGTGTCATCTACTAACTTGTCTTGTTATTTTTCATTTACAGGCCGAGTCTCCTTTATCCAAAATGTTTCGGACCAGACGTGTTTTCAGATTTTTCTGGATTTTGGAATACTGTATTTGCATACATAATGAGATATCTTAGATAGATGGGACCCATAACTAAACACAAAATTCAGTCATGTTTCATATGCACCTTACACACATAGCCTGAAGATAATTATATGCAATAATTTTGTGCATGAAATGAAGTTTGTGTACACTCAACTATCAGAAAGCAAAAGTGTCACTCTCTCAGCCACCCATGAAAAAAGTACTGACTAGTTTTGGAGTATTTTGGATTTTGGAATTCTAGATAAGAGAGACTCGACCTGTAGAATTTTTGCCATCTTGACTACACTCCAATGTTGCTTGGCCACACATGTCCTGGTTTTCATCTGTGAAATGGAGGGTATGGCAGCCAGTGTGGTGTAATGGTTTGAGAGTTGGACTATGGAGAGCAGGGTTTAATTCCCAGCTTGGCCATGAAAACCCACTGGGTAATTTTGAGCAAGCCACATTCTCTTAGCCTCATGGGAAAGCAATGATGAACCTCCTCTGAACAAAGCTTGCCAAGAAAACCCCATGATAGTTATGCCTTAGAGTCGCCATAAGTTGGAAACGACTTGAAGGTACACAACAACAACAATGGCGGCCACAGATCACCACTTTGAGCAGCACCTGACTCACTATGGGCAACCTGTGCCAAAATATTTTCTTTTTGGTGTGCCCTTAGAGTCCCTTCTTTGGCCAGAATTTGTTTGGCTGAACCCTCTCTCCCAATGGAAATCCAGTTGAAGGCGCTTAATCCCAGATATCTTGCCATTTTGCTTGTCGTTACCTATCAAGAGGGCTGCTGCCTCTCGGTAGGAAGGATTCCTGCTCTTCAGGAATTCAACCATTTGGGCCAGCATTCCCGGAAGCATTGGTTTATACCTCCGCATCTATGGGGAAACAAAAATGCAGTCAAGGTGCAGAAATGGTCTTTGACTTTCCTAAGAATCCCACCTCCTTGGTATGGTTGTAAACCTTTGGGGTGCTCAACAATGCAAGCTGTATTTACTGAAAGGCCTCTTTATAGGCTGCATCTGCACTGCAGAAATAATCCAGTTTGAAACTACTTTAACTGCCATGGCTCAATGCTATGGAATCTCGGAATATTAGTTTGTTGTGGCACCAGAGCTCCATAGTCAAGGAAGAGTTCATGTCGTTTCCCTGAAAATATTCTATTTCTTGACAATGAAAACATAAGCACAGGAATCGGAATAACGTATACATATTGCTGGACATCAGCGGTGAGCAACTGTGGCCGCCTAGGAGATTACGGCTGCTGCCACAGTGCAGAATTAATCCTGGGATTTGTACTTTGCAGTGGCACCAGAGCTCTCTGACAGACAGGGCTACAAATTTCTTGAAACTGAAAATCCCAGAATTCCATAGCATTGAGCCATGGGTGTTAAAGCAGTGTCCAACTGCATTGATTCTGCAATGTACAGTTGGCCCTTCTTATACACAGATTTTTTTATACATGGATTCAAGCATTCACGGTTTGAAAATGTTCAAAAAAAGTATAAATTTCAAATATCAAACCTTAATTTTCCATTTATAATAAGGGACACTATTTTGCTATGTCATTATATTTAATGGGACTACTTGAGCATCCATGGATTTTGTTATCGACAGGGGACCTTGGAACCAAATCCCAGCGTATAACAAGGGTCCACTGTAGATGCAGCCTACATCAGCACTGTCAGGAGATCCTTTGAGGATGACCCCCACAAAAACATTATTTTTGCCCCTTGGATTTCCTATGGGGACATTTTTGCCATATATTTGGGTTACTGGGGCCATTTTAGACGCTGGAAAGGCTTTTTTAAACAAAAAGAAATAATCAGATGTCAATTCCTGTTCACTTTCCTTTTGGGTCTAAAATAGGGCAGGGACCCCACAAATGTCACAGACAGGTCCCCCACAGCCCCAGGAAGGCATTTTCTGGGATGGGCTTTGGAGCAATTCTACTACAGTGTCTCTTGAAACCACAAAAAGAGCCCTGGGGGTCTCTTACAGTCCATTGCCTGTCGCTCACCCGCCCCTGTTATACATTAAGGTGCTTCCTTTCCATAATTTAAGTAACACTCTTACTTACAATGTAGATACAGATGTTTAGGTATGTGGTGGAGATTCTGTCATGTAGTTCATAATCAAAGATGTCGTGGGGCATGTCTGTCCAGTTCAGGAAGTTGGCACAGCTGCAAAGGCATCCCCGAGCAACCTAGACAAGGGGGAAAAAGAGAGAGACAAGGTTAGTCAGACCCATTGCTGCCGCCACTACTTCTTAGCAATGGAAGGGTTGACATGGACAATTTTTCTGTATTATTATTTCCCTTCAGGCAGAGAGGTGGCATACAAATGAAATAAATAAAATGATGATGATGATGATGATAATAAATTGTCCCATTTTTCCCCTAGTTTAGGACTCCAGGTGGCTTACAACAGTGAAAACAGTGACCAATTCACAGTATATAAAAGTTTCACAGCAATTAATTACAGTAATATAAGTAAAAGAGCTTTAAGAGGAGCAGTCTAAGGTGCTGAACCCATTTAGGGTGGGATAATGGAGGAGTCCTTCCCATTATCTGAACCTTCGTCCTGGATAACAAAGAAAAGGCTCAGTTATATTGTTTAATGAGGCTTGGCATCACAGAGATGGCCATTGCCTAAGGTATGAGCACTGAGCAGTTGGGCAGAAGCACGAACCTCTGGGATGCTGCTGAGGAAAGGTTATAAAAAGCCCCTGATGCACCACAAGGGCTTTGGATCTCCAGCTCTAGACCACGAGGGCCTTCTAACAAAGGAACACCTGGAGCCAAGAGCTATGATTTTGGAAGGCTGGTCAATGTAGGCCAGATTCCCAGCTATCCAGAAACAGCAAGGACTATCAATCCCATCTGATCTGTGAGTAGAATTAGGAAAGTGTATTAGCTAGTTGCATCAGTTTTTTTTATTCTTCCTCCTGATTTGGCTGAAATGACCCAATCTGTCTGTAATTGTAATCTTTAATCCATATCTGAAGGACAAGATGGTTCTTCATGTAAAGAGGTATCCTGTTGCTATGAAGATTCCTTACTTAGAATAAAACTCTTTTTTTAAAGCACTGTATTGCTCTCACACTCCTTTTTCATGTGCTCTGGCTTGGTCTAGCTCTTCCCCAGGGTTGGGAAAGGGAGGAAAGCATATCTTTAAGGGAAGTGCAAGTGGAATCCCAACAATGCTTCACTTAGAACATCTGGGAAGAATTTGTTGGACTACTTAACTACAACTTCCCATAGAGCATTTACTGCCACAGCCCCTAAATTGTGGAATAGTCTACTGGAAGAGATCCATCTTATTACCACCTTAGATGCCTTTAAGAAGGCACTCAAGACGGATCTCTTCTGGTGGTCTTATCCACCGGATTTTATACAGAGACACCACAGTTTAAAAGGGACATTGACAAGCTGAAGAGTGTCCAGAGGAGGAAGACCAAAATGGTGAAAGGTCTGGAAACCATGAAGCCCTAAGGGAGCTAGGTATGTTCAGCCTGGAGAAGACATAGTTAACGGGTGATATAGCCTTGTTAAAATATTTGAAGGGGGTGTCATCTTGAGGATGGAGCAAGTTTGTTTTCTGTAGCTCCAGAGAAATAGGACACAGAACAATGGATACAGGAAAAGAGATTACACCTCAACATTAGGAAGAACTTCCTGACAGTGAGAGCTGTTTGACTGTGGAACACACTCCCTTGGAGAGTGGTGGAGTCTCCTTCTTTGGAGGTTTTTAAACAGAATCTGGATGTAAAGTCGAAGGCTTTCATGGCCGGCATCCATAGTTTTTTGTGGGTTTTTCGGGCTATGTGGCCATGTTCCAGAAAAGTTTCTTCCTGATGTTTTGCCAGCATATATACACCCAATTTTTCCAGGCAAAGCATTCTCTGAAGATGCCAGCTACAAATGCTGGAGAAACGTCAGGAAGAAACTTTTCTGGAACATGGCCGCATAGCCCAAAAAACCCACAAAAAACGAGAGTCTGGATGGCTATCTGTCAGAGGTGCTTTGATTCTGGGTTCCTGCATGGCAGGGGTTTGGACTGGATCACCCTTGTGGTCTCTGCCAACTCTATGATTCTAGTTATACAAGAGGTGTGGCATGTGATGGCTTCTGCTACTCCCCCAGGTACACAAATGTAGTTGGAAGCACCAAGTGCCTCTCTTTGCCTCAGCCACTTGCTGCTCACACGACTGCATCCAGGGGTAAAGGCATTATGCAAGAAAGTCCAGGATACCTTTTTCTGCAGTGGCCTTAGAAAGCATTTCTTTTGGCAAAACCAGCAACTACCAGGACAGGATTTTAGCTCTCTCTGTGTATACACACAGATTTCTGAATGAGCCTTCCTCCCTCATAACAGGAGGGAGAATCCTACTTTGTGTCTTAAAGTGGCAGTTGTGGAACTGCAGCAAAGCAGAATGGTAGGTTCCTTTCTGCAAATCATCCTGCGATTGCATATATGGAAAACAGTTGATCGGCACAACTTTTCAGGGACAACCCTGTGAACAAGATCGCAGATTTCCTGGAATCTGATGCCCTCCAGATGTGCTGGGCTGCAACTCCCATCATTTCCAAACCAGTGTGGTTACTAGCTACAGGTGATAAAAGTTCATCACATGTAGTAAGAGCCCCTTGACTCACTTCTTTGGTTGAATGGTCTACTAGCTGGATTAAAAGGGGAACAAGGCTTTTAAAAACATTTTCTGTCACACTGTTTCTTTGATTTTCTTTCACACCCTTCAGTAGCATCCCAAAGAGGACAATTGAGGCACGTCGCAATTCAGGGTCATCCTGAGAAGAGAGAGACAGAGAGACAGAGTAAGAGAGGGAAAAGAATGGCAGTCATTCCAAACATCTTTGCAGGATATCAAGCTAATCAGTTTTATGGGGGGTTTCTGCATGGTTTTGATAGTACAAAAGCATAAGCCAGGCCTATTCAGTGTGTGATGGAGTTCCATCTGGATCACTAAGGTCTTCATGGACTATAGAAATAATGCAGTTTGACACCCGGGATTTGTAGTTTCTTGTGATACCAAAGCTCCCTGACAAAGAAAGCTAAATACCTCAAAAAACTACAAATCCCAGAATTTCATAGCATTCACTCATGGCAGTTAAAGGATTATTTCTGCAATGCAGATTAGACCTGATTCCAGGGCACCATAAATTGTGCAGCACCTTTTTTTGGTATCTAGCATCACGATTGTTGGGATACAACCCTGGGGTAACCCAAGTAGTAGTCCTCTGTCACCTCTCTGTGACCCTAAGATCAATATCAGACAGGATGTTTTAGGTAAGTAGCCCAAACAGGAGCTCCCCAACACAGGAAACCAGCTATGCCAGGTCAGGCTGGATAGGTAGCCCAAGCCACTCAGCCATGATGGGATCTGTTGAGATTGGAAGCAGCATAAGCACAGATTATAGAGAGGTGATGGTGAGCTACACTGGGAGATTGCTTGCATATCACAGACAAAAACAGTTTCCTCTGGATATGAAACTCTTTATGTCTGAGAACATTTACACTGATTCCTCAGTCATTACTCCACATCACACATGATTCTTCTCTCCTGGGAAAGCCATTCAGCAATGAGATAATCCATTCATCCTGAGGATACTGCCCTGGGATATGATGTTGGGTATTATTATTATTATTACTATTAACCTAATGTAGGTGCTTTGACACTAGCAGTTTGGTCTATTTCTCAGTCTTTATTTACGGTCAACAGACCTGTCAAGGCATACAAATTTTTTAGGTAAGAAGGCTGACAAAAAGACCCTGCATAATGAATGTGTAGGGCACTAGGAGAACAAGGTGAAATAGAATTGGTCCTAAGACTGCAGAAGGCAATGTCCCAGTTTCTCTGTCTTAGCAATTTTAGTGCCATCCCATGGCCTACGTCAGGGGTAGGCAACCTTTTGACCCAGGGCTGGGTTGCTGTCCCTCAGTACACTCGGGGGGCCAAAGCCAAAAAAAATAATTAAATAATTTTTTTAAAAAAATTAAATAAATAAATAAACCGGGACAAATGCAGGACAAAAATTTAAATGGAGACACTTTGTTATTTAAAAAAGGGAGGACACGCAAAAAAAGTTAATATAATGCATGTTTCTGAGGCTTCTATAGACAATTGCCCCCCCTTGCTTCTCCTTGCCCCTTGCCCCCACTTGCTCCTCCTGCCCCCACTGCCCTCCTTGCCCCCCTTGCCTGCCACTTGCCCCGCACCAGAGGCCCCCGCACGCCTGTGCCGGAGGCCAAAGGCCCCGGCAGCAATCTGCAGCAGGGCCGGGCCGGGCTGGGGCCAGTCCCTAGGCCTCGGCGGGCTGCATGCGGCCCGTGGGCCGTAGGTTGCCGACCCCTGGCCTACGTTTATAAGCAGAGATTCTGAAAGACCAATGGAGGCAACTTTGTGAGCGACAAGTTTAGTCCATCTACTGATGCAACTATCCGAAGCCAGGCCCATACCTAACTTAAAAACAAAAACCCTGAGCCAAAGTTTAAATGCAAGTAGCCAAATGCAAGTAGAAAGTGGACATTCTCCTGTTTCTAGTAAAACAACTGGGTTGGGCACACATCTAGGAACACATAAAAGAGGCCAAAGGAATTTTACTTGAAAGCTATCAAGTTCAGAGTTGGCAGCTTTGATCCAAATGGCTATTGCATATAACAGTTTAGCTGCAATCGTTGCACTGAAAACTTTGGAATGTATTGATTCTCCTTGGTATGGAAGAATCTTATGATACCTGATTTACTGCCTTGAGATTCTTTCAATACCAAAGATTGATGATGGTTCCACAGAGGCCTGTGATGAAATGTTAGACCTAAGTATTTAAAGCTTTTGACTTGCTCCAAGTGACAATCACCTACGCTTGTCTGGAGCAGGACAGAACCTCTGTCCGACTTCTGGTAGGTCCCTCAATAGGCTGGCCAGCCCCACTTTTGCTACAGTGGATATTGAGCCATCTCAATTTTGAATGCCCTCAGATTGGAGCTACGCTTCAGGAAAGATAGTATTGTGAAGTCGAAGGCTTTCATGGCCGGCATCCATAGCCACAAATGCTGGCAAAACGTCAGGAAGAAACTTTTCTAGAACATGGCCTTTTAGCAACCCTGAAAGTCACTATTTCTCCCACCTTTGCTTTGTTAGTGTGTGTGTGTGTGTGTGTGAGTATGTGTGCATGTGTGTTGATTATTTTACTACTACTAAAACCAAGAAACATTGTTGGGAATTGCCTCTGGATTCTGGTGTGGTTTGGAACCGACAGACAAAGGGTAAGATCCCAGGCTGAATGTTGTCCCAGCCAAGGCATACTATTAATTGAGCTATCTTAATTCCCCTATTAAATATTATTTGTGGGTGCTCTCCTGTGACCCCAGCTTTTTTGGGTAACACTGGTGTGGACTAAGCCCAGATTTCTCACAGGTTTGTTGACTTACATCGCTCAAGTATTTCAAGAGGAGTGGGAGAAGGCCAATTGCTGCAGACCCAAATTCCTCTACATCCAAGTGTTGGAACATATACTGAAGGGTCTTAATGGACTCTTTGGCAATATTCCTGTCTGGATCGAAAGCACAGTTTATCAGGGGAGGGAGGAGGGGCTCCAAAGTCTCATCCTGAAGGAAGCAAGGAAAGAAGCAGACAGTTAGGCACCAGTTGCTACAGGCCACTAAGAACACAAACATCTGGTCACTTCAGTTTCTACCCTCAAAGCACAATGTACGGTAAGAAAGAGATTTACACATAAGTATACCAGACCGTAGAAGTATGCAAAGGGATCTTGTAGCACCTTTGAGACTAAATGTTCAGAAAACGTTGTAGCACAAGCTTTTGTAGACTTGGGCGGGTTACAGACCGCTACTTTGCGGCGGTCTGCCGCCGCCGCCGCCACTTGCTCCGTGAGGGAGCCATAGCAGCCACACCACGCGGCTCCCGCGTGGGGCAAAAAAGGAGCTCCAAAATGGAGCTCCTTCTTGTGGCGCCTCTATGATGTTGCGAGGCGCCGCTGGCGCATTCACGACGTCATAGGCGCCGCGACACGTCTGGATGCTATGCGTCCGATACGTAAACATGGCGGCCCCCATGTGGAAGGGGCGCCGCCATGTTGTATGTATGGAATACGTACTAGGGTTAGGGGGGTGCGGAAACACCGCCCCTTCCTAACCCTAATACGTATTCCATACGTATTTTTTGGCGGTCTGTAACCCGCCACTGTTTACTTATTGGGGTGGTTGCTTTTGTATGTTTTAATGGTTTTACATTTTTAACTTAGTAGGCTTTAATGATTTTATATTTTAACTTGTTATACTCTGATTCTGCTTTTAAAAACTGTACTTTTTTTTTTTAAAGTATCTTTAAAAGGAGACAAGTCTTTCATCATCTGGAAAAATTGAAATCTGAATCATATGTTTGTAGGAAACAAGAATTAAGGGCAAGGATTCTAAATTTCTCATAAACTTATAACTCAGGCAGACCTTTATGACAGCAAGTATCTTTTTTGGATTCAATTAAGAGAAAGATGACCTCTGTGTGTGTGTGTGTGTGTGTATTGACCACCTGATGAAAAAAACTTATGATAAGCAAACATAATGGTCTTTTTAAAAACAAGAGATGCACTTAGAGTTTCCAGGACAGGACTATCCCAGGCCCTGATTTGAGACCTAGACCTGATCCCTTTAAGGGGGCACTGGTGAAGTCAGAGAGATGATGTCAGAAGGGCCATCCTCTGGTGATGTTAATAGGCATAATATATTTTGTATTAAGCCACAGTTGCATAAAAAGGGGAAGATTCACACGCACACGCCCTTTTGAGACAGTGCTCTTGCCCTGAGATTCCTCCCTCTTGTCTTAACATTAACGTTATTTTAATTTGTTGTCTGCTACATTTTATTGTTTGAATGTTAATATGAATTAATATGTATTATATTTAATTATTCTCGTGGAATGTACTCCATAGGCAGGTTTATTTTATCTATTTTAATTGTATGTACAGCGCTGGGTAAATTTATTAATAGAGAAGAGGGGCCAGGCCCTGAGATCTGTGAACTTCAGCTGATTTTTAGGTAGGAATAAAGCATCTCAGAAAAGGAGAGAGAAAGCTCAAAACATGCCACGATCAGACAAATGTTTGATGCATTAAAAAACAAACAATAGCAAGTAAAGCAAGGCCCAGCGTGGCGTAGTGATTTGAGCACTAGACTATGACTCTTCAGACCAGGGTTTGAATCCCGTGTCACCCATGGATTCCCACTCTCTCAGCCTCAGAGGATGGCAACGGCAATGGCAAACCCATTCTGAAGAAACCTGACAGGAAAACCCCATGACAGGGTCATTTTAGGGTTGCCATAAATCAGAAACGACTCCAAGGCACTCAACAATAGCAACAGCAACGTAATTACACCAGGAAATATTGCTAAGTCTTGAAACATTTGCCCTGGCTGGAGAAACTCTTAGCCTGAGCCTCAGTCTCAACCAGAAATCCCCAAAGCCCATCCCTTCCATCCCATATATGCATTCCTCCAACTGTAGGGCCTCCAAGAGAAATTTTGTGAAGCAAAACAAGACTATTTTTGGGCCCTGGGATGAGGGCTCTTCTCAGAATTGAGGAAATTGTGGCCTTTCTGGCTACAATGTCAATGTGAGCTATGATGAACAACCAGAATCCAGAGGTTTAGGTGAATACACCCCACTTCACAGGGTAAAATGATCTACGCATTTCATAGGAAAAGGAGACAGGTCACAGTAAAAGGCCAAGAAAACACTGGAAGAGCTACATGTTTGCTAACTTTTGTAAAATAATGCAATAAAATGGGGCTGTGAGGTTGGTTTTTTTGGAGGAAGCAGTCAGAAATTCATGGACCCCTCCTTGGCTCTCCAGAGCCCAGATCAGTGAACTGGCTCTCATAGGCCCTGTTCGGTCTTGAGAACAATCCATCTACAACAGTGAAGCTCTTACCTCCAAAGGATGCTGCAAGAGATGTCCCAAACCTCGGATACTGAAAACTCGCATGAGAGGGCAGGTTTGGGCCATCCACTCTCGGAGAACATCCAAGATGTCTTGCTTCATAAAAAAGATGCCTATCTCTGGGTGATAAAGAAGCTGAGGAACAAAACTCAGGATAAGCATGTTAGAGGCAGTGACTTCAGGAGCTGGTTTACACATTTTTCTAAGAGCATAGCTTATATTCATGTCAGCTCCTGTTTGTTTGTCCCCCCCCCCACTCCTGCATCAGTTAGTCCACATTTGATCCGAATTTGTTCACCTGCACTTCTTTCTTTTTCTCACCCATGTTTGAAGAGCACATGGCACAGAGCCTCTCAGCATGAGATGTTATGAAATCTTTTGTGTAAATCTACTTCAAACATTTTTACAAAGGAGACTGAACCTACTTTATGTCAATTCATACCATGGACTGCAATAAAGACAAATTAATGGGTCTTAGAACAAATCAAGCCTGAACTCTCTGAAATCAAGCAAGTGAAGATGAGATAGGGCCAGAACAGATGGCCCTTTAAAGCTGCTGTCCGGGCGGCTTGGGGGTGCAGTGTTTATATGCCACATGCTTCCATGCTGCCCTGAAGCTGCCTGAAAGTCAGGTGGCCGCCAAGACATGGGTGGCTTCAAGACATTCCAGTGGCATGGCATTTATATGCCACATACTGCCAGAGCGGCTTAAAGCTAACATGGGGCCATGGTGGGGCAGGAAAAACAGCCTTTTCACCAGCCATAAAAGGAGCGGATCTTTGCCACTCCTTTTTCAGCTGGCTTCAAAGTGGACTGGAGATGCAGCATGTGTTTGCTGCAGCCCCAATCCGTCTTTGGAAGGGTGGCTTTAAGCTACTCCTTCCACCTGTCTGTTTCGCCCCTAGATGGAGGCTGCTGTACTTGGAACATATCATGAAAAGACATGCTCATTGAAAAAGACAATAACGCTTGGTAAAGTGGATGGAAGAGATATACTCATTGAAAAAGACAATAATACTCAGTAAAGTGGACAACAGTAAGAAAAGAGGGAGACTGAATCACAGCTAAGTTGACTCAGGGAAGCCACGGACCTGAGTTTGCAGGACCTGGGTAGGGCTGTTTAAAACAGTGTGGCTTGGAGGTCTCTTATTCATAGGGTCATCATAAGTTATTTGTTTATTTCTCATTTATTTATTTAATTTTTATGCTGCTTTCTCCCAGGAAGGGACCCAAGCCAGTTTATAAGATTACAGTTAAAGTTGACTTGATGGTAAATTGCAACAGACAACAAGACCTCCAAGGCACTGCCCTGCTCAGGTCTTGCAAACTCAGCCCCGGGGCTTTCTTCATTGAATCCAACCATCTGGAATGCACTCTTCCTCTTTTCCTACTTTTCCTCCATTCTACCAAGCAGTATTGTCCATTCTAGTGAGTCTTGTTTTCTCATGATAGGGCCAAAGTACAAAAGTCTCAGTTTAATCATCCTGGCTTCTAGAGAGAGTTCAGGTTTGATTTGCTCAAGGACTTATTTAGTTGTCTTTTTTAGCAGTCCACAGTATCTGCAGAAATGTACATAGGCCTCCTTTATACGCTGTGAAGCATATTGGGCTACATCCAAACACCAGCTCAGCCTCATCCAAAGTGGTCCACAATGCAAATGCAGCCTACTAGCCAGACATAGTGTCCCACAAGGTTTTCTTAATATTTGCTTATTTATTTATTTAAAATATTTCTACCCCACTCCATATTTTAAGATTTCTGGGTGGCATACAATAAAATCAGTTAAATGATTTCATGGAGTCATAGAGTTGGAAGAGACCACAAGGGCCATCCAGTCCAACCCCATTCTGCCATGCAGGAAATCTAAATCAAAGCATCCCTGACAGATGGCTACACAGCCTCTGTTTAAAGACCTCTAAGGAAGGAGACTCCACTACACTCTGAGGAAGGAGTGTGTTCCACTATCGAACAGCCCTTACTGTCAGAAAGTTCCTCCTAATCTTGAAGTGGAATCTTTTTTCTTGGAGCTTGCATCCATTGCTCTGGGTCCTAGTCTCTGGAGCAGCAGAAAACAAGCTGGCTCCCTCCTCAATATGACATCCCTTCTCAAATATTTCAACAGAGCTAGCATATCACCTCTTAACCTTCTCTTCTCCAGGCTAAACATCCCCAGCTCCCTGAGTCGTTCCTCATAGGACATGGTTTCCAGATCTTTCACCATTTTAGTTGCCCTCCTTTGGACACGCTCCAGTTTCTCAATGTCCTTTTTGAATTGTGGGACCCAGAACTGGACACAATATTCCAGGTAGGGGCTGACTAGAGCAGAATACTTAGAGCAGAATTACTTCCCTTGATGTAGACACTATACTTCTGTTGATGCAGCCTAAAATCATATTGGCCTTGTTAGCTGCTGCATTGCGCTGTTAACTCATGTTCAATTTGTGGTCTACTTGGATTCCTAGATCACTTTCACACGTAGCTTCATTCAGCCAAGTGTCCCCCATCCTATATCTGTGCATTTCATTTTTCCACCCTAAGTGCAGTACGTTACATTTCTCCGTGTTGAAATTCATTTTGTTAGCTTTGGCCCAGCTTTCTAATCTATTTAGGTCATTCTAAATTTTGATCCTGTCCTCAGGGGTATTAGTTGCTCCACCTAATCTGGTGTCATCTGCAAATTTGATAAATATACCCCCAATTCTGTCATCCAAATATTTAAACAAGGCTATCATATCACCTCTTAACCTTCTCTTCTCCAGGCTAAACATCCCCAGCTCCCTAAGTCGTTCCTCATAGGACATGGTTTCCAGACCCTTCACCATTTTAGTCGCCCTCCTTTGGACACGCTCCAGTTTCTCAATGTCCTTTTTGAATTGTGGTGCCCAGAACCGGAGACAATATTCCAGGTGGGGCCTGACCAATGCAGAATAGAGTGGTGCTATTATTTCCCTTGATCTAGACACTATACTTCTAGCCAGGTTTTAACTTGGCACAAAATGAGGCTAATGCTGGTGCCAGTCGGTTGTTCAAGGGAGTGTGTCCCACAGCTTTGGTGCCAAAGCTGAGAAGGCCCTCTCCCATGACTTCACATGGTGTACTGCTCCCACTGGTGGGATATAGAGAAGGTCCTGAAACTTATGTTGTGTACATGTGCCACACCACTAGCACATCACAACCTATAGCTTCCAGACTGCAGGTATGCATGCCTGACCAGATTTCAACTCTCACCTCAGTGAAAAAAGCCATCCCAACTGTCCTCTCTTTCACATCAGCATGGCGTAGATATGCATTGGCCTGTTTGAATGTCATTTTAAGGTGCACTTTGGTGAAGGTAAACAAGGTCCTGGAACAATGAACACCAGAAATACAAGAGGATCACATGTTGTTAGTTGATAAGAAGAATCACATGGCTCTGCTAGATCCACATTTTGTATAGGGCAGTGTTTCATTCATGGATAAATGCATATATTCTTTTAGGCATACATTCAATCTATATTCCACTTAAAATCCCAGGGCAACTTATCAAAAATATTAAAACAAACAACAATAAACATTTAACAAAATGAATAAGCAATCCGTAGAGAAAAGCAAATAGCCAACAGTGAACCACTGATATTCATTAGCCCCACATAAATGTACAGGTAACTAGATGTGTCTTAACCAGGCATTGAAGACCTATTAAAGTTGGTATTAGATTGGAACTTCTTGTAGGAAAGAATCCCATACATACCACTCTGTTGAGGGCCACATCTTGTTTTTAATATTGGCGAAACGTTGGAGGATATGCATAAGCTAGTCCCTGTTAGGTTCTTACCTTGCCAGAAGGAAAAGACCATCAAAGTAAGTATCTGGAGCTGACAGCATGTCCCAGCAGCCTTGCATCCCCAAAATACTGTATTCCTTGATGTAGCCGGCACATGCTATCAAGTTTTTCAGAGCCTGAATAGTAGTGCTGTTTCAAACAAGAAGACAAGTATCACCACCACAAGACCTTCATCCTGAAAAGACCCACAATCACACCACCTCAAGTGGAAACAGGGACATTAGTCTACACAAGGTAGACCAATCTAAATGCACTCCATCAGTAGCTCAATAAGCATTCTGACTTTGCTGTTTTACCTATGACTGCAAATAAAGAAAATGAAGGGGACGGGAAGAGAATGGTTTGAGCAATATAGCCAATAATGTACATTGAGTTTTGTCACTTTCAAGATGGGGTACTGCCATACTGTAGAGTTAATGTAGTATGATATGGTGTTAAATAGACAATTGCACCCTCTAAAGTGGTCCATGAGCCATCAGCTGGTAGTGAGTTGGGTCTCTGTAACCAGGCAGATGGGTTTTGTGTTCCTTATTAGCATCATGTCCAAAAGTCAACAGCTGTGTTATAGAAAGAGTCCACTGGTATTAATAACCCCCCTTTAAAAATACTTTTTGATTTAGCTTGACAGCTTGCAGCTGGGAAAACATATCAAGGATGAAAACAGACTGGAGAAGTGAATTTTCTGCTATTGCTTTCCTGCTTGTACAGTTCTCATAGCTATGAGAGGGAAGATGGATCAAGCTTTTACATTTGGTTTTCTTTCTTTGTTTGTGACTACATGTTATAATCCTTTGGAATATCATTTTCCATGGGCCTTGGCCTGGGATGTGTGTGTGTGCTTGTGTGCTTTAGCTCAGGTCCCTTCATACACCTGATCAAGTGATCACTGATCAAGACTGAATTTGGTTGCCATTCATGGGTAGTCTGGGTAGAATTTTCTTGGTGGCCTAATTCTACCATTACTATACAACCTAACTCAGGTGAATGACTCAATTTATACACTAACTATCCCAATCAGAAATAAATAAGATCAACTATTCCCATAATGTGTGATCCTATATATAACAAACCATTTCACAATATATGTATACATCAAACATGTTAAATCAACATGGCATGAATAAGTTCATGGAAAAAATATAGAAAGGGCAATTTAATTGCTAACAATGGACTTAAGCTTCAAAACTACTTTGTGGAAATGTTAATGCAACAAGGATAAGATCACAACCCACTGTTTACATATGTGTATATACATGCCAGGGATACTGAATCAATCATGGAAAAGATCATTCAAAAATAATCAATTCATAAATCAAATTACACTACATCAATTCATTCATTGATAAATTCATGGCTGCCCTCAACAATAATTTCAGGCTTCAAAAATACTTGTAATAATAAAACCTTGCTCACAGGTACTTTTGTAGAATAATAATAATAATAATAATAATAATAATAATAATAATAATAATAATAAT
>NC_056523.1:329566287-329637536 GCF_019175285.1 Sceloporus undulatus | reverse complement strand
TTTATTTCTATCCCGCTTTTTGCCAGGCAATCAAAGTGGCATACAACAGGTTAAAATACATCCATATATACATAGTACCCCCCCCTTAAAATAAGATTAAACAATATATACAACTGCAAAGATAAAACTCCAGCAGAATGCTTTGCAGAAATAATACCATGTTCACAGACACTTTAGATATAGGCCCAAGGGCACAGATTAGACATCAGCAGAATGGAAGATCCCAGGAGCAGCTCTTTCCGTCTCACCAACTGTGGATTTCCATTATGTGGATTTCTTGGAGAAATCAGGACATAGGCTGTTTGGAATCTGGATCCAAGATTTTGTTGTTGTTGTTAACTGTTGTTGAGTTGACCTTGACTCATGGCAACCCTGTGGATGAGACATCTCCAAGACTCCCTGCCCTCCACTGCTCTGCTCAGGTCCTGCAGGCCCAGGCTCATGTCCTCCCTGATTGAGTCTCAACTTCTAGCATGCGGTCTTCCTCTCTTTCTACTGCTTTCCACCTTTCCTAGTATCATTGTCTTTTCTAACTATTCATTTTTCCTCATGATGTGGCCAAATTACAACAGCCCCAGTTTAGTCATCTTGGCTTCCAGGCTTGATCTGTTCTAGATCCCAATTGTTTGTCTTCTCGGTCATCCATGGTATCCTCAGCATGCTTCTCCAGCACCACATCTTAAAAAAGTTTATTTCCTTTCTGTTGGCTTTCTTCACTGTCCAGCTGTCAGGATGATGGAGAACACGATGGCTCAGACAATCTTCACTTAGTAGTCAGAGTTATATTTTTGCTTCTTAGGATCTTGTCCATTTATTTCATAGCTTCCCTTCCCAATCCTAGCCTTCTAATTTCTTGACTGCATTATCCATTCTGATCAATATTTGAACCCAGATATGAGAACTCTTTGACTATTTCAATTTTCTTATTATCTTGAATGAATTCCTGTAGATCTTCCATGATCATTATTTTTATTTTCTTAATATTCAGCATCAAACCTACCTTGGCACGTTCCTCCTTGACCTTCTTCAATAACTGCTCCAGGTCTTTGTTGGTTTCTGCTTAGCAGTATTGTGTCATCTGCATATCTTAGGTTATTAATGTTCCTTTCTTCAGTCTTCACTCCTCCTTCCTCTAAGTCTAAGCCTTCCCTGCATACAATGTTTTATGCATACAGGTTGAACAGGTAGGGTGATAAAATGCAGCCTTGCCTGACTCCTTTTCCGATTGGGAATCATTCTGTATCTCAATACTCGGTTCTGATGGCAGCCTCTTGCCCTGAGTACAGATTGTCCTGAGTACATCAGGATGATCAAGTGTAGTGGTACTCCATGATTTTACCTTTACAATATCATGTACTTCAGCTGAAGAAGCTGGATGCTTGTGCTGGTGAAACGGAAAGAATAAATCCTGAGATCTTCTGTCCTGGTGGTGTCTTATCTTTGCCCTTGTGTTTACTTCTGCAAAGCGTCTGGTATAGGGGTATTATTTCTAGAAAGCATTCTGCTTTGATCTCCCATAAGGAATAAGAAGAGTAATCCCTCTCACTTATTTAAAGAGATGGGCAAAGGACTATATAATCTAATGTACTTGCTTCTAACCAGAAGATAGATACAGGGCGGAATGGACTGGGAGTGAAGGACAAAACTGATCTGCTTGCAGCCCTTTCCCCTTCTCTGGAGCTGAGTCCACCAACACTGAAGAATCTGCACTCTTGTCTCCTGCCTGGAGAGGAAAACTGGCAACTTGGGGCCAGGCCCTGAAATCTGGCAATTCAAATTATTGGCAGGTTGCTTACCTCAGTGCGTTAGGACGTATAGGTGCATCAGTCAAACTTGATCTCTTGGATCCTCTCCTGCCAGCTCCAAGAACAAAATAGATCTGGGTTACCAGTGCAAGAAGCAGGTGGGAGAATTTGTTCTGAAGAGCATCTGAAGCCTCTGGCAAGGATAGGATCAGACACAAAGCATTGGTGGCCTAGTGGTGTGGATAAAGGAGAATGGGAGTCAATAGAGGCCACCTTGAGGTAATGCTACCCCAAAGCCAGCTGCCCCTCCAGAGCTTGGCGTAGAATATGGAACTCTTAACTGCTGGGAGATTTATGTGTCCCCGGCAATTTGAAAGCTTTTTGAATATAAACAAGCCCTTGGTTGGATTAGCACTCATTTTAAATGGAGAGCTTGGGGGGCAAAGGGACTTGCGGGGATGGAGGCTCTGGGAAGACACAGGACAGCTTGGGAGGCAAAGGGACTTGGGGGGATAGAGGCTCCTTTTCCTTTTTCCAGAGGGGAAAAGTGCCTAAGCGATCGATTGACTGCTTAAAAATAAACAAAACAGAAAAACAGCTTTGAAAGACGCAAATGGGAATAGGGAACAAAAATAGCCCGCACCAAAATGTATCGAAGCAATTGACATCACTGTGACGTCTAAACGCCTAAGTGCTTGATTGACAGCTGCTTTAAAAAAAGAGGTTCCGGAAGGGCAGTGGAAACAGGGAGCAAATTACTCCGCTTTAAAATACAGCAGGGGAAAATCCAATGGGAATGAAAACATGGGTCAAAATAAATCGTTCCCTAATGGGAACGAAGGACCAGATTTGATTAGGACTTGGGGAAAAAATTCGAGCCAGAATCGCAACAATATATGTCGCTTTTTGTGCCAAGTGGGAATGGGGCCATAGAATCATATATTTAGTATAACCCTCTTTTGGTGCAGCTAAAACAGCCCTGAGGAGTGGCCATGAATGCTTTGTTTAAAAAAAGCTCCAATGAAGGAGAGTGCACTACTTTCTGAGCTTAGCTATCCCAATGTCAAAGAGCTCTCTTGCCACCAGAAATGAAGGCTGAATATCAGGGAAAGCCAGGATGAAAAGCAATATTGAAATTACATATACGATACACTATGCAAAGGGGTCTTGTAGTATCTTTGAGACTAACTGAGCATAAGAAGTTGTAGCATAAGCTTTTGTAGCAAAGGCTGCCTCTACATTGCAGAAATAATCTAGTTTGACACTACTTTAACTACCATGACTCAATGGAGTTTATCACACAGGAGGAATTTCTCTTAATTTCGAATGAAAAGAAAGTGGGGCCAGTTCAGCGAATTTATGTGAATTCAAATTGCGTTTGAACTGACTTTCCATTGCCTGAAAATAGCTAGCTGTTGCCCGAAATTGTGTGTGATCCCCTCTCACGCAATAACGTGAATTATAATTTCCCATTGCCGGAAATTGTGTGTGGTAGTCTATCACACAATAATGTTAAACCCCATGATTGCATTTGGGTTGCTATTGGATCATACTTACAATTTCCCTTGTCTGATAAACTCCAATGTTATGGAACATTGGGAACTGTAGTTTATTCCACAGCATTGAGCCATGGTAGTTAAAGTGGTGTCAAACTGCTTTCTTTCTGCAGTGTAGAGATGCAACCTAGGAGCAAAGACCAAGGATTTGAAAGGCATGCCCCCTGAGAAGTTGGAAGGCTGGCACTGCTAGCCAGAAGCTCCCAGCCCTTTCCAGCACTGATAAAGAAGGAATGGTACCGCCAATGGCATGATGGATTTGCTGTGCCGCCTGTAAGAGACGTCTGAAAGAGGGTCTTCATCCTGCAGCCGTTTGAGCAGCGGTCTCATAAGCTTCATGTTGGCATACGGATCGGCAACCAATGCCTTCCATATCTCTGCTACATTCCTGGGGGATTTCAATGCCACATAGGAAAAAGAAAAAGAGAAGTCAGGCCATTTCTATTTCTCTAACTGCCTATCTGCTTCAGCATAGCAAAATGACAGGAGGAGATGGATCTAACACTTGGACTATCCCAGTTTGATTTCTGGGGAATCTTTTCTTGGTGATCTGCATTAAAATGCATTTCAGGTAAGGGTGAGAATCATGCTGATGCTTGAATTGGGTTGTGTTGTTGGATTGTAAGCCTCACCAGATAGCCAATAATGAGGAATGCTGGGAGTTGCAGTCCAACAGCATAGAATCATACAATTCAGGAAGGGACCTCAAGGAGTATCTACACCAGTAGTTACCAAACTTTGATTCTCCAGGTTTTTTGGACTTCAGCTCCCAAAAGCCCCAGCCAGCTTGGCCAACAGACAATTCTGGGAGCCAAAATAAAAAATGTCAGAAGGACAAAAGTTTGGGAACCACTGATCTAGTCCAACCCCCTGCCATGCAACACACAGCTAAAGCACTCTTAATAGATACCCATCCAACCTCTGTTAAAACACCTCCAAAATAGAAGAGTCCACCACCTATTCCACTATTGATCAGCTCCTATAGTAAAAAAAGTTCTTCCTAATGTTTAGGTGGAATATCTTTGTAATTTGGATCCACTGTTTTGCATTTTAATCTCTGGAGCATTAGAGAGTCACATATTTCTCATCCCTGATTTAAGGGATTCAACTACATATATCAGGGCAGAGGAAAAGATACAGGGGTACCATTTGCCTTGTGTTTCACTTTTGGGATCACTAGCCAAAAATCTAGTCCTAGCTTAGCAAGGTAAGCAAAGTGCCTTTTATGGATGGCAATCACCTCTTCCTCAAATCTCTCTACCTCCAATCTCCCCAAGTGATTTTTGGTTTCTTCCCAGTTCAGAAAAGGAAAGGAAAATCCTTCACTGGTTAATTATGGAGAGGGGAAATGTGGCAAAATTGCCTTCTTGTCCCCAAGAGGATGATAGTACTTTTAAATCAAGCAGAGAGGCAGGGGAGTGTCAGTCAAAATAGATGTGGGGGATCATAGATATGTTTTGACTGGGGATTTTGGAGGATTTTAAAAACAAAAATAACATTAGAGAGATGACTGGTTCATCTCCTTGAAGCCCCTACTCATCACATTCCACTGAGCATTCCAGAAGGATGTCTACCACTCCGTTCAGACGTTTGGAGGCTAGACTGCACACCGCCTTCAGGGTCTCTTCTTTGGTGATGGGGTCACTGATCTCAGGGAGACGGTTGTAAATTTCCTTGATAATCATGGGCAACTGGAAGAAAGCAGAGAAGATTGGAATGATGGGAACAGTTTCCTGCCTCCCTTTGCAATGGGAGGTCTTTCTACAGAACCATGGAAGGGACCTCAAGGGTCACCTACCCCACCCCCTGCCATGCAGGAATACACATCTAAAGCATGCCCAAAAGATGGCCATCCAACCTCTGTTTAAAATCTTCTAAAGAGTTCTTCAAGCACTGTTAGCCCAAAATCTGTTGCCATTCCATTACCTAGGGTGAATGAAAAAGGTTGGTGTCTCTACTATTTACTGGACATCCATAATCCACATGGGACTTTATTCAGCCATTTTTGAAATCTGTCAGCCAAGGAGACTGAGATCTGCAATTGGCTGGGAAATGGGAGAACTATGGAGCTTTTGACCACTTAGAGAAATAGTGAGCTGTGAGGCCAAGACCCTGTTTTATGCTGGGGGAATGTCATTCTCCACCAACATAGGTAATATGTAGGTCCCACGGAGAACCAGAAAGGTGATGGTGGCCAGTTTGGCAGTAGGCTAGAGAGATTTTCCTGGTGTGCTCCTAGGTTTATACGGATTGCGGGGGGGGGGGGGGGGGGGAGAACTGCATCCAAGATCAACCAACTGATGCTGTAATGCAAGGGAAAAATGATTGCATAAGAAGGGCTGGATACCTTCTTGCACAGTCAATAGAAGTACTTATGCTGGCATAACCTTTGATTATGTTAGTGGAAATCAGGTAGCCTGTAGCCTGACATGTTACTAAAATAAAGTATAAACCCAGTATGCAGAGATCTTGCAGCATCTTTGAAACTAACTGTGCAAAAGAAGTGCACCTAAGATTTTGTAGACTTAGGGCCTTGACAGACCACCCCAAAGGGCCAGATTGGGGCCACAGCAACCTCATACCAGCAGCCCTGATCTGGCCTTTCAAGGGCACCATAGCTGTAGCAGCACGGCTATATGGTGCTCCTTTAGTGCTGTGTCATATGGACATAGTGCCGGAGGACCGTCATGCCACCACACACTGTGTAGAGTGGCGCACGGCGTCATGGTGCCCTGGGGGCGGAGTCAGAGTGTGCGTCATCTGGATGTGATGCCCTGACTTTGCTCCCAGGCCAGGCTTTTAGATCAGTCTGTACAGGGGATTGGTCTACTTTCTCAGATGCATCTAGTTTAATTATAAAGGTCCTTCCTAGGCACCAATTCACTCTAAGCATTTGAGGAAGTAGACCAAGTTTATGAAAGCTGATGCTACAACTTCTTTTGTTCATTTAGTTTCAAGGGTACTCCAAGAGCCCTTTTCATACTGATGTTCTAGACTAATAGGGCTATGTCTCCGAAGAAAGCCAGTAGTTTTCCTTGCCTGCTGCTACAAGTCAAATTGATGGCTGAAGAAAGGGTTCAATTTTTAAAGGAAATCTGCTTCATCCCCTTCCCAATACTCCTTGTTTCTTACATCCTCCATGTCCATCCCACATTCTTCCAAGAAGGAGCTTAGCAGTATTCCTGCTGCCTGCGAAACAGACTTGTCTTCATGTGTGAGATTTTGTATTGCCTTGAGCACAACGTCTGTGATCTGGTTGCTGTTGAGATGCTCACCAAAAGCCTGGAACAAAGGAGAAAAAGAGTCAGTGGCGGGTTACAAACCACCATTAGGGACGTCCAGTTTGGAAAAGGGGCGTCTCTTCTAGATGCCCCTTGCCCTATCACGGACTCAGTCCGTACAAAATGGCGGTGCCCTGTTCATACGGGTGCCGTCATTTTGATGTAACGGACGCTCTGCGTCCGCACGTGGCGCCCCAGAAGTGACGTCTGAGTGCACCCTTTGGCACTCGTGGCGCCTCTTCCGGGGCCTGAGAAGGAGCGCGATTTACGCGCTCCTCTGCAGCGTCCAGGAGCCGCGCCATTTAAAGGCTGCGGCTCCCCAACGCTGCAAGCGGCGGCAGAGGGAGAGCGCTGCAACCCGGCGGTTTGTAACCCGCCAGTGTGCCCAAGAAGTTTCCTTCTTTGCTAACCCAGTTTCTTTGCAATCCAAATGTCCCTTTGCATGTTATACCAAGGTCTAAAGCACACTGCAGAAATAATCCAGTTTGTGACTGCTTTAACTGTCCTGGCTCAGAACTAGGGAATCCTGGGAAGTAGTTTATTGTGTCACTAGAGCTCTGACAGAGAAGGTGAAATGTCTCACAAAACTACAGTTCTCAGAATTCCCTAGCATTGAGCCACAGCAATTAAAATAGTCTAAAACTGGATTATTTCTGCAGTGTGTTTTTGACCTAAGAGGGCATTTCTGGTCGGTGAAATATGCTCCCTCATATGCACCAGACACAGCCCTCACATCTGCTCCACAATATTTGAAATGGCTGCATACATCATGTCTTATTAGGTTGGTGACTCTCCATCCAGAGACACACATTCTTGCAACACAGGGGTGGGAGTTGCGTGGCCCTCCAGATCTTGTTCAGTTCACCATTGGTTATGCTGGCCAGCCCTGCAGAGAACTGAAGGTCCACAACATCTGGCAAAAGACACAATTCCCATGCAGCAGCGGATTAAGGATCTGCAAGTGGTTCTGGCCTGGCCTCTAACACAGTTTTGGCAATATGTCAAAAGTGTTAGATAGTATGAATGACAACCATGCTGAACACAAGTAAAATGCATCTTTTTAAGTGGAATGAGGTGGTAAATGTCAATCTTTCCATTCCACAATCAGAAAATCCATTGGAATTATTATTATTATTATTATTATTATTATTGCAAAAACCTTAACAGAGTCCTGAGCACCAGATAATAGTAGATATATTACCCATGAAAAATGTTATAAAATTTCTAATAAATACTCGGATCGCTGCTGGAGATGTGGTAATGAGAGGGGAACTTTTTTTCATATGTGGTGGGCCTGTAAAGAGGTCAAAAAAATTTTGAAAGCTGTTTATAATGAAATGTCAAAAATGTTAAACATAAATTTGAATTTTTTTTCTCCGGAATTATTTTTGTTAAATATCACTGAGAAAGAACTAAAAAAGTCTAACGGCAGATTGATATTTTACTTAACATCAACAGCTAGAATGACACTGGCCCAATCTTGGAAGCAGCCGAAAACACCGGACACTGTTGAATGGATAAAGAAACTGTTTGAGGCAATTGAAGCTGATAAGCTGATGAGAATCTTATGTAAACAAAATGCAGAAAAAATCTTAAGAGACTGGAATATATAGCATTTGAGAATATTTGTTGCATCTTTACAGTGTAACTGCCAGGAATCCAGAACCATACCTGTGCCACTTTAGCAATATTGTTGTAAAAGACAGCGGGGCCAGGGACAAAAAAATCTTCTCGCAACCATTTCACAACATTCCCTTTCTTATTCTTGTGCTTCTTCTCAATCTCCTTGGCTAAGTGATAGAGTATTGGGGAGGAAGAGGAAGGGGGAAAACACAGGATTAGTTATTAGTCATTTCTATTCACACAATCTCTAAAATGAGTGATGCTGAAGATTGCCACAGCAGTTTCTTTTGGCCATGTTAGGTAGCTGAACAATGCAAACTTGTCTGTTTGTTGCTCACCAAAATACCCTGTAGAAACCACAGATTTGGAAGTCCAGCAGGGGCCAAGCTGGGCAAGCACCCAACTTTGTTTTTTATTTGTTTTTGTTACTGATTACTCTTAAATATTGCTCTTGACAATAGCCAGTGTGGTGCAGTGGTTTTAGTGCTGGACTAGGGCTGCATCCACACTGCAGAACGAATGCAGTTTGACACCACTTTAACTGCCAAATAACAACTCTGCAGACCAGGGTTTGATTCCCAGCTCAGTCATGGAACCTACCTTGGGCAAGTCACATGCTCTCAGTCTCAAGGAAAGGCAATGGCAAACCCCCTCAGAACAAATCTTGCCAAAAAAAAACCCATGATAGGGTTGCCATAGGTCAGAAATGACTTGAAAGCATAGAGCAAGAACAACAGCAAACATTTTTTCTTGAATGTCTACATTTTGCAGTGCCTTGTCCTCCTTTGCAGTTGTGGCATCTGGTCATCCTGATCAAGACAGTTGGCACCAGTACTGGGACTGGGCCCTGCATTGTCTGGACTGCTTGCCATGAGGAGAGGAGGAGAAGGTGTTATTTGGCTTGAGCAGATACAGCTGAACCCACCCACCTCTTTGAAATATTCTAGGACACGAACAAGCTCAAGCAAGCCATTTCAAAGACAATAAACAGGGATCCTTGTGAAGCCTGGAGGCAAGCCAGCACTCCTTTTCTGCTGGCAGAAGACAGGCCAGGCTTTACATTACACGCTTGACAAGAAAATTGGGATTTCCCAGCATGGCCCTCACCCATTCTGCTCATGATGATGTAGTGGAGATGGTACATTGCCTCTGCTGCTATCTGGCCAATCTCCTTCACACTGTCTGCGATGTGAAGGGCCAAGACTGCCACCAGCTGGCCCAGCAGGGAAAACTCTGGCGTTGTCTAAAAAGAAAGAAAAACACATACAGTGAGCCCTTGGTATCTGCTGGGGTTTGGTTCAAGGGCCCCCCATGGATACCAAATTCCATGTCTCAAGTCTCGTTTAAATAAAATGGCGTACTAAAATGCCATATAAAATGGCAAAAATCAAGGTTTGCTTTTCAAAATTTCTATCTTTTTGGAATATGTCCAAACAGTGGAAGCTTGAATCCGTGGATAAAAATATCTGTGGATATGGAGGGCTGACTGTAGATTCAGGATAGGAGAGGGAGAATGGAAAGTCAGCCTTAGGGGAGAGAAGGGTCTGGCATGTTTTCAGTCTGCAGAGTTGGGAGTGATACAGAAGCATAGAATCATACTTCTCTAGTCTGCTTTTCTGATCTAGTCCCAGGATAGTTTTGTCAGTGATACAGCTGAGACATTCACTTTCCCCATGCAACAGTATGCAGCATGTTTTATTTCCACAATCCATAAATAGGCTTTCCTGCAACTTTTCTGAGGTGAAGGTGAAGTAAACAACAGTTCATGCTAACACTGCTTACTTTTGCAATGGAGGCTATAAATATGGCAGAGAGACACCATAAAGTGCTTGATCCCAGAAGAATGAATGCGGGATTGCTGCAATATCCTACTCTTCTTCCACTGGGAAGCAAAGATCTTAGAATTTCATAGCACTGAGCCATGGCAGTTAAAGCGGTGTCAAGTTGTATTAACTCTGCAGTGCAGATGCAGCCAGAATTTATATGAACATAGGTTGGTTCAATCTCTTCTGGACCTTTGCTTTCTCTCCACATGCTCACACTCACATCAAAATCCAGGTGCTCAGAGACAAACTTCAGCAGGTGGCTGGTGCTCCTAACAGCTCTTTCCCGCTCACAGATCTTTGGGGACTCTATCCAACTGTTGATGTGCTTTGAGAAGGAAAGAAGCAGAAGAAGGATATTTAGCCAGGATTTGCCACAAAGCTTGGACCCATGATTGGATTTTACCAGAAGTGGAGAGGACATATTTAATAGTAAATAACAAAAGGTCCCTAGTTAGAGAAAATCTATTTTTTAAATATATATATACAGTGGTACCTCGGGATACGAAATACCCAGGTTACGAAATTTTCGGGATACGAAAAAATCCCATAGGGAATTATTGTTTCGGGTTACGAATGTTTTTTCGGGTTACGAAAAAACTTTTGGTGCTTTTTTCGGCTTTTTCGCACGGAATCGCGGCTTTTCCCCATTAGCGCCTATGGCAATTCGGCTTACGAAGGCTTTTCGGGTTACGAAAGCGGCCGCGTTACGAATTAATTTCGTAACCCGAGGCACCACTGTATATACTAGATTTTAAAGGAGTCACCCAAGATTCTGAAATTTTGTCATGGACAAAGTGTTCAGTGACTTGGACAGCTCTTTGAAAGTATGGAATAAAACCCAGAGTGGATTCATCGCACCCCTGACATGGAAGAAACAGATTGCCCAATACTCTGGTCTGTACTGGGATCAGCAGTTTTTCTTCTTTCTATCCTCTGCTTAGAATCAGAATGAAAGAAAGATCAATCACCACTGTCAACTAAGGCTATTTTCTTTGTCTTTTTTAGCTCCAGAACCTCTGTGTATGTAAGTGTGTGAGAGGTGTGCTGAATTTATGAAATTTGCAAATTTATGACAGATGTGTAGGTTTACTATCAATGTATGGTTGTTCTACTTGAGAGCCAGTGTGCTGTAGTAGTTTGAGTTGGACAATGACTCTGGAGACCAGGGTTTGAATCCCTGCTTGGCCATGGTGTCATGTTGCATTATTTCTGCATTACAGATGCTGCCTTTCTCTGAATAAATCTTGTCCAGAAAACCTTAGAATGGGGTCGCTGAAAGTCAGAACTGACTTGAAGGCACACCACCACCACCACCACCAGCAGCAGCACAATAGAGAAGACCAGCTACATATTGTGGGCAGAATCCTGTTGCTGTATTTGGCAGGATCAAAAATGCTGCTGTCGCAGCTGCCATGAGAAAAGTAGGGTCCTGGGGAAATAGACTGATCAGATCTGGCAGATTTTGTCTGTTTTCTCTTGCCAGAGCTGTGCAGTCCTGGAAAAAAGTGGCATGGCTAGCAAGCATATTGGCAGGCTGGTATGCCTATATATGTAGACAATGTGTGCACATATCTTGTAGATGATCCTCAAAGACCCATTGAGTTTCAAAGCAACTTTCAAAAGAGCTTCAAAGGAGCTTTCTCCAAGTGAGTGTAGAATTGCAGCTCTAAGGAGTTTATCACATGGGAGGAATTTCTCTTAATTTCGAATGAAAAGAAAGTGGGGCCAGAACGCATTCACGTAAAGTCGCTAGTTTAGCGAAATTACATGAATGCTCATTGCGTTTGCACTGGCTCCCCATTGCCCAAAAATAGCATGCCATTGCCTGAATTTGTGTGTGGCAGTTTATCATGCAATAATGTGAAACGACATGATTGCGCTCAGACTGACTTCCCATTGCCCGAATTTGCGTGTGGCCGTCTATCACACAATAACGTTAAACCCCATGATTGCGTTCAGATTGCCATTGGATTATAGTTCCAATTTCCCTTGTCTGATAAATTCCTAAGAGTGGTTTAGATAAATTAGGAGAGGATGGATCTATCTGAGGTTTTGGCTAGCGTTCCACAGGAGGAAGCGGTGAATTACAACTCCCATATGCTGGTGGTGGGAACATAGGGTTATACTCCTGCACAATAAGAGGGCATGCATTTGGGGAAGGCTGTTTTTGGCCACTGCGGATAATGGAAGTTGCATGGTCTGCTACTGAATACCATTTGCTGTGGGAGGGAACAGCCATGGACAGTGGTTGACATCATGATGGGAAAAAAGAGAGATCTTGCAGTTAAGTTATTAAGGCTTGTCCCAGTCCCTCTTGGCTCTTCCCAAATCCTTGCTGTCTCACACTTTGGATGTAACTCATGGCAAAGCCTAACCTCCCACATCACTGAAAAGACTTCAGAAATGTTTGAATATTAGACGAGAGGGACCACTGTGCAAAAGGCCCTTAAATATTGTTACTATGTGCCTTCAAATTGTTTCCGACTTATGGAGACCCTAAAGCAAACCTATCATGGGGTTTTCTTGGCAAGATTTTTTTCAGAGGAGGTTTTCCATTGTCATCCTCGGAGGCTGAGAGCATGTGAGTTTCCCAAGGTCACCCAGTGGATTTCATGGTCAAGTGCTTAATCAAACCCTGGTCTCCCAAGTTGTAGTCCAGCACTCAAACCACAGTGGGACACTGGCTCTACAAATATCATTGAGCCTAATGTTAGACTTGATCTTAGTCTAGTCGGTGTGTAACTGGAATATTGTTTGGGGCACTGGCTTCAACAAAGCTGGCAAACATTAATTTTATGGACTGTTCCAGAAGTCCCCAGTGGCCATTGCTAGTTGGGGGTTTCTGAGAGCTGTAGTCCAACAAAGTAAATGTTCCAAACTCTGTCCTTAAACCACATTGGAGCTTCCCAGAGAACTGCTGGGACTGATGTCTCATGCGTGCAATTATTTTAAAAGGAGATCCTCCATGGCTGTCCCTTTCCTTCAGTTGCTCCCTTACTATCAAAATATCCTGCAGCGACTCCAAACTTGGAACCTCATTCAGCAGGCCGATGAGCATGTTTTGGCAGGCATTGATGGTCTGTTGATAAAATTCCTGGAAGGAGAAGGAAAAAAGGAGTTGAGGTCAATAGACCTTCATCGACTGCAGACTTGGGACTTGCCTACAGGAGGGGAAAAACCTGATACGCCCCCTCCAAATCTGGCATGATCAGCTGTTAACTTGTGAGGAGAGGAAGAGGGTGACTTAGGTGACTAGCAGTGTCCCATCATGGCTGCAACTGGAGCTGAGGGAAAGAGAAACAAAGTCTCCTGTCCAGAGAGAGGGAGATCTTCTTTCTCTTCCTCCCACAGTCAAGATGGACAACTTCTTGATATATTCAGTCACCTACTTGCCCCAGCAGCCTGGCTAGTAAACAGCTGCAGGACAACTCACCACAGAACTTGACAGCTGCTGGGCAGGGGAAGATTGCATCTGTGGAGTGGCATTCCATACCTCCCCATGTGAGCTGGCCCAGGTTCTGAGATCACCAGGAGAGGTCCTGCTCTCAGTCCCACCACTATCACAAGCACGGTTGGTGGGGATGTGAGAGAGGACCTTCTTGGTGGCCACCCCCAAACTCTGGGACACCCTTCCCAGGAAGGCTGTGAGAGGCGGGTTTGGATGGTGTGCAAGGGACTAGTGAATATCCACTTGCACACTCTCCCAAAGAAGATACGGTTGGCTCTCCACATTTGCAGTTTTGCCTTTTGCAGATTTGATTATTCCAGATTTGATTAATATGTTCCCTCTACAATTGCTAGGTCCTCCAGCACAACTCTGCCAGAAGTTGACCATAGAGTCATACTGGAAGACCTAGAGATTCCTAGGGAAAACACTTCTCTAGGCATTTGTAGGTCCTCCAGTGAAATTCTGTGGTGAACTGCTGCTGGATGTTGGCCACAGAGTTGCACTTGAGGAACTCTAGAGATTCCTAGAAAGGAGCCTTCTTAAGTTAAAAAAAGTTTTTTTATTTGCATTTTTTCACTTTCATGGGGGTCCTGTGCCCCCAACTCCAGCAAATGTGGAGAGGCCACTGTTTATGCATGTGTAACTCTGAGTTTTGCATGCATGTAACCAACAGGATCCCAGCCTTCATTTTACTCCTACTCCTGTTTAGTGAGGGCTGGGGAAACCACTCTAGGCTTTAATCCAAAATTTACAAGGGTTATCCCTAAAATAGGTTCAACAGCTTGTATAACTCCTTTAAACTCTGGAATAAATCCCAGGTGGGATTCAGCTGTCTCCTTAAAGGAGAACCACCAGACACCACTACTGGGGCCTATCTGGCCTGAGGTGAAGGGAACAGATCTGTCTCTACTTGTGGGGAATTCTGCTTGGTGGCCCATGTGGGTAGCTTGGCTGCCACCTCCCCAATCATCCAGCTTTGCCACTCTCTTTGTTGTCTCTTGTCCCATCACTGAAAAGATCAGCTGAGGTCCCTGCTTAACCTGGCTCTATTGTTTTGGTGAGTGGTGAAGAAAAATTTTGAAGTACAAATAGAAAAATTTTGAAGTACAAATAGAATCTGAAGATGCTTATAAGCTCAAAGAAGAGCAGCCCTTACAGCAAAGGAAAATATTTTCCCTGTTGCACATAAACAAAATGAGAATAGGATAGAGCAGCATAGTGTGTGCAGATGTAGAGCTTGTCTACATTACTAAAACATTTCTCATTTGAACAGAATAAACTGTGATCCAGCCACATGCAATTCAGAGGAAATTGGGTTTTTTGCAGGAGTGGGGGGGGGGATGCTATAAACACAGTTGAAAAAGGATTCACAGTTTTTACCAGAGTATCCAAGAGTACCTGTGAGGATGCACATTAATGAACATGTGGCCATCTGCTTTGCATTAATTCACATGGCTGCACATTTTTGACAAGGTGAATAGATGTGAAGACAATTAAGCATTGATTGAGTGCAAAAATCCACAAGATTTGGCATAATACATTTATGTGTAGACTAGCCAGTAGTTGATCAAGTGAGTATGGCTTGTGCCAATGACCCAGGTGGCTCATGGACCTACCCAGGTGGGTGCCTCTCCACTCCATGTGCCACCACTTCCTGATGGGCCTCAGCATACATCTCAGCATCCCCTCCATCACTACATCCTTTAATATGGCTCTAGTTCCAGGCCAATAAAACTATGCCACTGTCTGCCTTCTGCTTCATTGAGGCTCTGGGAGTTGGGAGACTGAATCACCTGGCTTTGGATCAGGTGGATTGGGTTCACTGCCCTCAGCTTTGACACCTGCACAGAAGGCAGAGAGAAGACTTTCTTGACGCTCTTGTTCACTAGCTCAGACCTCACCTCCGAGTCCAGCGGTGGCTTCAAGGGACTGAAGAGAAGGAAACAGAAATGAGGAAGGGAAGAAAATGAACTAAACTCATTCGTGGTGGGGAATCTATCCCAAGGAGAAATGTTGTGGTTTTTTAGTGGTGGAAGAAAGCCTGCTCTCATTATGTTCTCAGAGACAGCATCACCACAACATACTCAAGGATCTGAGTTGCTGTATTGGAAAGGTTCCATGGCTACAAGGTTCTAATTGCTATGGCACAGTAGATTGCTGTGATGATATGGGTTCTCATTCTCCAAATACAGTGGCCCACCCTTATCTACAGAGGATACATTCCAAGACCCTCAGTGGATACCTGAAAACATAGATAGTAGCGAACTCTATATTAGTAATGTTCTCAGATCATGGTTGACAGTGAATAACTGAAATCACAAAGAATGAAAGCACAGAGAAGCAGGGGAAAGGGAGTGAGAGCTATGCAATATTTTTGGACCATGGTTGATTGTGGGTGACTGTAACCGTGGAAAGCCAAACCATGAATAAGGGTGTATTACCATTTTCAACATTTCAGAACAATGTACAGTAGCAAAATTGCACGCCTTCACTCTTATTGGTAGTTCCACTTAGAGTAGATCCGGCGAATCAATGGAATTTATAATGCTGACTCAGTGGTTGATTCTATGGGTCTACTCTAGTTAGGAATACCAATAGAATTAAGGCCTATTTCTTGCTGTGATTCAGAATCCAAATGCATTTCTATATCATCAAGGCCTTAGGATCTGATTGTTAACAAGAGAAGCACTTATTATGGTATTGTGCTGCTTTGAATTTTTGTTATAATGTAATATTTCAATTGGTTTTAATTCTTTTATTAATTTAATACTTTTAAACTTGCAACCTTTGTATGTTTTTAACTACATGTGTTTTTATTGTAATTTTCATCTTTTGTAAGGTGCATTGGGTCCCAGACGGGGGAAAAGGTAGAGTATAAATAATGTGATGGATAGATGCATAAGGAGGAAAATAGGTATGTTGATAACAAATACAAGTGTATGGTATGGTGAACAGGATAACAGTAAAAGTCGACAGCCTTCTCCTGTGTATGCTACTCTAGTTTATGTGTCATGGGGCTAGGAATGGAAAGTACAGTCGGCCTGCCCCATATGCATGCTTCCCATACGTGGACTTGAAGTCATGCGGACGGGAAGCACCATTTAGATGAATGGGTGCATGGCTGTGCCACACACACAGTGTAGCACACAGGAGCACACCCCATTCAACTAAATGGGGCTTAAGCATGCATGGAATTTATTTTATGCCGTGTGTGTGTGTGTGTGTGTGTGTGTGTGTGCAGAATTATTAGTCAATGCAGAAATATTAGTTTCATGCAGAAAGAGATGTTTTCTGGGCAAAAAATGCTGTTTTCTGGGCAAAACTATCATGCGAATCTTGCATAGAATAAGTCCTAAATTGTGAATAGCTTTTGAAAACTGTGTAGTTTTCAAAGATTTTCTCTCAGCAGGAAGAAAATTATGCATTGTTACCTTCAAGGAGAAACTTAGCAAAGAATTACATGCCTAATGGATGCCTAGATGGACACATTTAGTTTCAGTAGAGAGAAGGTCTTTCTCAGCTTTGGCTTTCTATTGAGATTAGATGGGTTTTGCACTGTTGGATAATTCCACCATCAAATGAAGATTCAGTAGCATTTCTAACTGTAGTATATATATGTGTGCGTGTGTCTGTCTGTTTGCATGCTCTGTAAGCTGCTTTGGAGGGTTTTGGAAAGAAAGAACAAGCAAAATCAAAGTACATACGTCATACAAGTGACTGTGACCATGGCCTGGTGAATGATCGGAACGGAGAATGACACCTGCGGTTCTTCTTCAAGAACTTCCTATTGTGGGGAAACACAGTAAAGCAGAATTCCAGAAAGATCATAAGTATCTTAGCTAGACCTGATTTCTGTTCATTCACTTCTTCATTCATTCCATCCCACCTCATCCCATCCTGTATGATGGCTGCCTTACTTACAGTAAAATTAGTTGGACAATTTAAACTGTAGGACACTTTACAACTATAATATTTAAAACATTAAGAAACAATTTAAACCTTCTTAAAACATGTTAAGCAAGTGGTATCCAAGTCTTGTAACTGTACAATGTATATATAGTCCTGAGAGCCAACATGGTGTAGTGGTTTGAGTGTAGGACTAGGACTCTGGAGATCTGGGTTCGATTCCTTGCTTGGCCATGAAAACCCACTGGGTGGCTTTGGGTGAGTCACACACTCTCAGCCCCAGAAAACCCCACAATCGATTTGCCTTAGGGTCTCCATAGATTGAAAATTACTTGAAGGCACATAGCAGCAGCAGCAACAACAACAACAAAAAAACATCCTTGGTGCTCTCTTCTTTTTGCCCCAATTGGATTAATAGTAATAACCAACATTTATAAACCTGGTGTACCCTTGACTTCAATCTATCCATATTCCCAAAGACCATCTGCACTAACATCCCCAATCCTGGCCTGGTTTTGCTGTGTTAATTCAGCCATAATCAAGCAAATATTAGGTAAATCCCTGACAGCTACTTAGAGTAACAGAGGCTCAAGTCTTAAAATTCAGCAGACTATAGAGTATTACTTGTGGGTTTTTTTAAAGGAAAATTACTGTATTACTTACTATGATGCATACAACCAGCTCTGATTTATGGGGGAAATGGATATCAAATTTCTTGGTGAGTTGAAGTGCTTTGCTTATCATAATGACAGCCCTCATGAAGGTTTTCTTCATTATCTCATCCTGAAAGAAGAGGGAAGGTGAAGACAAAGTGTGGTGAGTCACATAAAGAGGAAAGAGTAATAATGGGGTGGAGGCAGAATTGGAGTTGTAAGAAAATAAATAATGGAATACATTCATACCGACTTATTGTCAATATTCAAGTATTTAAACTACTGGTTATTTCCAAATACACTATGTAACTAGCTCTTTTTCATGTCTTGCTGTTCATATTTCCTCTTCCTTTCTCTTCATTTTACATACATACATCTGCTGACCCTGAAGGAGCCTGAAGGGATGCCTGCTGCAGCCAGAAAGCCAACATTCCACCTGAGGCTTCACAGCCGACAGAGGCCAGCGGACATTGTGTTGTGTTGTTGCTGCCACTGCGCCTCCAGGGCATTGGTTTGTTGAGTCAACCCTGTGCAACTGCGCAGCCTGAAGGACGCCGGCCCGGACCATCGGCAGCGCCACGGGAGCCAGGAACAACAGCTGGGGAAAGGGCGAGGAGGGGCGTGACCAGGTGAGAGCAGCACGCTATATAGCCCTCACCGGTGCCCCCCGTCCTGCCCCCAACAGAGGCCAGCGGACATTGTGTTGTGTTGTTGCTGCCACTGCGCCTCCAGGGCCTTGGTTTGTTGAGTCGACCCTGCGCAACTGCGCAGCCTGGAGGACGCCGGCCCGGACCATCTGCAGCGCCGCGGGAGCCAGGAACAACAGCTGGGGAAAGGGCGAGGAGGGGCGTGACCAGGTGAGAGCGGCACGCTATACAGCTGGCTCGCCGGTGCCCTCCCTGTCCTGCCCCCAACTGTCCGGGAAAGCAGCCAAAGGGTGATAAGGCAGCTAGTTCTCAAACAAACAACCCCCCCCAGAACAGCAAAGTCAGTGTAAGCACACAGATGGAGATTCGCATTAGTTTTACCAAAAGGATTACCAAGAGAATTGTCAGACGGTCCAGGTTCAGTAACAATAGCAGGTCAATAAATTAGTCCAAGGTCAAGTTTCCGGGTAGTTCAAGACAAGAAAGCCAAAGGAGCCAGAGACAGAGTCTTTCCTCTAAAAGAGTCAGATATCCACTGGCAAAGAACCACACACTGCTCCAGGTGCTTAAGAAGGAAGGAGCCAGCCTTCAGCTGTGTCTGATTACGAACATCTTCTGATAAAGCCTCCGAGATCTTCGAAGGCCCTCTCTTCTGTTTGACACTCCTTGAAGGTAGGCACACTGCCCAGATCCTCCTCCATGTCCACAGCCTCGGCACCAGGCAAACTTGACTGCTGAACCTCTGGAGGGGCACAGACTCTGCTCCAGCAGAACTAGGGCCAGCCTCTGGCTCCCCATTACAGGTTCAAGCCCCAGGCTGCTGGCTCCTCCATTACAGGTTCAGGTCCCGGGGCTCTAGCTCATCCTCTGAGTCCTCCAAGCCGTCCTCCAGGCTGGGCATGACACCAACAGAGGCCAGCGGACATGTGTTTTGTTGTTGCTGCCACTGCGCCTCCAGGGCCTTGTTTGTTGAGCAGCCTGGAGAGATGCCGGCCCAGACCATCTGCAATTGCGCAGCTGTGTAGTCGGATAAGGGGTTGGGGTATTGCTAGCTGAGCCAAAGCAGCAGGGGAATGACGTTGTTGTTAGTCTTTCTCTGCCTTGGCTCTTTGATGTCATTAGGGGGAGAGATAATGGATATGGGGTGCGGTTTTCATGGGAGGGTGGTTGGTAACTGTGATGTTGTAATGGAGGTTCTATTGGAGTAGTGTGGGGCAGGGAGTATATGGCGGTAGGAGCGTGAAAGTACAACAGAAAGGAAGGCGAGATCGATGTTGATATCTATCTCTCCTCCATCCATTCTCCTAACCAAAGAGAACTGAGGTCAGTCCAACTGTACCACAAACCCTGTCTCTGCTCCTGTGCAATGCCAGGTCTGTTAGGAATAAGACCTACATAATCCACGACCTCATTCAAGATAAGAACTGTGACCTGGCTTGCATTACTGAGACCTGGCTTGGGCCTGAGAGCAAAGCAGTGTGGGCACAGGCCCTTTCCAGCCGGGTACTCAGTTAAGGACCAGATCAGGTTAGGTGGGCGGGGGTGTGGTGGTGGTGTTTTGCCTTGGTCTAAAGAACACCCTTCCCTTAACCAGGAACCATGTCCGGAAAACTGACTTCATCGAGTGTATTTACCTGACCCTGAAGGCCAGGGACAGACGGGGATTCTGTTGGTCTACCATCCACCCGTGTGCTAACAGACCCCTAGCCAGCTGACACAACTGGTCTCGGAACTGGTGTTGGAGTCCCCTAGGCTTCTCGTACTGGGGGACCTCAACATCCCTTTTGAGGCCAGTCAAGGTCCAACAGGTGCGGCTCGGGAGTTCATGGCTACCATGACTGCCATGCCTGTCCCAATTGGTCTCAGGGCCCACGCATTGCGCTGGTAAACTCTTGATGTCGTCTTTAATACAGACACGGATACTCCGTGGGCAGAGGTCTCTAATATCTCTGCCCTATCATGGATGGACCATTTCCTGGTTGAGGCTCGAATCAAGGTTCTACCCAAATCCCCCCCGGGGGTGGAGGACCTATTAGGATGGTCCACCCTCGAAGGCTGATGGAACCCAAAAGGTTCCAAGAAGCTCTTGAGGGCAATATGGTTGGAACTGACAGCGACTCTGTTGATGCCCTGACTAACATCTGGGACAGAGGTCTCTCCAGGGCTATACACAGTATCGCTCCAAGTGTCCTTTCTGGCCTGCTTCCAACAAACACCCTGGTACAACAGAAGATCTCAGGGAAAGGAAACGGCCGTGCAACGACTAGAGCGCAACTGGCGAAGACACCAGCACTTAGCCAACAAGACACTCCTTGAGTCTCTTTGAAGGCTTACGGAGTGGCAATAAGTGCAGCAAAACATTCGTTTTATGCTGCACGTATTGCATCCGCGGAGTCCGCTTCCGGCAGAGCTGTTCAGGGTAGTAGGGAGCTGACACAACTGCCCCCCTCCCTGAACCCTATTTTAGAACCACTAAGCCTGCCTGCGATGAATTTAACAACTTCTTTGCGGATTAAAATCACTTGGCTAAGGGCTGATCTCAATGCCAGTATTTCTTCAGATCCTATAAGAGAGGCTTCCAGAGCTTCCGTGGACTCCATTAAACTGGATCACTTTGAGTTTGTGAGTACCAAGGAAGTGGACAAGATTCTCGAAGTGTTAGGAAGACAACATGCTCTCTCGATCCCTGTCCTTCATGGCTGGCGGCCCAGGGGGAATTGGTACTTTAACTTCTATGTTACGCTGTATAATTAATTCATCCTTCAGGGAGGGGCGTTTTCCATCTAGCTTAAAACAGCAGTAGTAAAACCTCTGCTAAAAAAAGCCTCCCTGGACCTCCTGATTCGGAATACTATCGGCCTGTGTCACTGGCTGCCTTTTTCTGGGGAAGGTAATCGAGAGAGTAGTTGCTTTCCGCTTCAGGGGATCTTGGAAGAAACAGATTTCTAGACCCATTTCAAACCGGCTTCCGGGCGGGCTATGGAGTTGAGACTGCCATAGTCGCTTAGTCGATGATCTCCGTCTGGGCATGGACAGGGGAAGCGTGTCCCTGTTAGTGCTTTTGGACATCTCAGCGGCTTTTCGATACCATTGACCATGGTATCTTCTGGAACGCCTGAGGGAGTTAGGTATTGGGGGCACTGTGCTCCAGTGGTTCCATTCCACCTCTCGGGTAGATTCAGATGGTGCAGCTGGGGGACGTTTGCTCCGATAAGAGGGCGCATACATCTGGTGTCGCTCAAGGAGCTATCTGTCCCCCATGCTATTCAACATTACATGAAACCGCTGGGAGAGATCATCCAGAGACACGGGGTGCGGTGTTATCAGTACGCTGATGACACCCAAATATGTTTTTCTGTGTCTCCGACTGATGCAGTGACTAGGGATGGCATCTCTCCTCTAAATGCCTGCTTGGAGTTGGTAATGGGCTGGATGAGGAAAAACAAACTCAGTTTGAATCCAGAGAAAACGGAAGTACTATGATAGGCACTCCGTCTGGGTGGTGAAATTGCCCACCTGTCCTGAAGGGGTCACGCTCCCCCTGAAGGACTCAGTTCGCAGTTTGGGGTGCTTTTGGACTGTCGCTCCAGTTGACTTCTCAAGTGGATGCGATGGTCAGAAGCACCTGTTACCAGCTTCGGCTGATACGCCAGCTGCGACCCTACCTGGCCAGGGGACCTTGAACAGTGGACATGCTCTGGTAACCTCTTGGTTGGATTTCTGTAATGTGCTCTACATGGGGCAACCCTTGTACCAAACCCAAAGCTTCAGCTAGTGCAAATGGCAGCTAGGTTGGTCACTGGTTGTTCCAGGCTGACCATATAAACACCGGTTTTTGCAAGATCTCCATTGGCTGCCTGTTCGTCCGGGCACAATACAAGGTGTTGGTTATAACCTATAAAGCCCCAAATGGCTTGGGCCCAGGGTACTTGGAGGACCGCCTCTCCCCATATAATCCACCCCGCACACTCAGGTCAGCCGGGAAGAATTTGCTGAGGATCCGATGGCGAGATAGGTGTCAACCTCGCAAAGGGCCTTTTCCATCTCAGTCCCTAGGATCTGGAACACCCTTCCCGATGAGCTCCGCTCCACCACCTCCCTGGATCTCTTTAAAAAGAGACTCAAGACCTTCTTGTTTCGGCAAGCCGTTCCTTGATATCATGTGACTCCCCCAGCTAGCTTGGATTTGATTGTAATGGTTAATTTGTAAACGTACAGTGTTACCCCGGGTTACGAAAAATTCGTTCCGCCGCCGCTTCGTAACCCGAAAGGCTTTCGCAAGCCGAAACCCATAGGCGCTAATGGGGAAAAGCCGCGATTTGGTGCGAAAAAAGCGCCGAAAAGCACCAAAATTTCTTCGTAACCCGAAATAACCTTCGTAACCCGGAACAGTTTTTTTTCAATTGGATTTTTTCGTAACCCGGAAATTCGTAAGGCGGCGCTTCGTATCCCGGGGTAACACTGTAATGTTTTTATTGAAGTTTTATTTATGTATTGCAATTTTTTATCTGTATTATCTACTCGTCATTGCAATTTTTATCTGTACACCGCTTGATCATGTGGAAAAGCGGTAAATAAAAACTTTATTATTATTATTATTATTAGTAGTATTATTATTATTATTATACCTACTCACGTACATATCCTTGCACTTTTTGAGATAATGACACAAGGACTTCAGCAACTGCACATAGCATCACGCCAGGTCCTAACCCCAGAGTTTGAGAAACAGTTGTTGTTGTTTTTTAATACATCTCCCAGGATCTCTTAACTAACATGGTTGCTCTGGCTGAGGAATTCTCGGAGCCTGAGTCCCAAAACTAACTTAACCAAATTCTCTTTAATCCAAATCCTGAGTATGGGGCTATCTTGCCCCTAGAATACTCCTTGTATGGAAATTGTCTAGCATCATCTGGTCAGGACTTGGATGGAGACACAAGCCAGGGACTCATTTCCACTACAGAGATGATGATGATGATGATGATGATACTAATACTAATTTCTTTCCCACCTCAAGATAGGGTAAAACATGCTAAAAAACAAAATGATTTAAAAAAGAAAAGAAAAAGAAAACACATAAAACCAACAGCTAAAATACAATACTATAAAACCATTTAAATACACTCATATGAGTACATTCTTTAAAATATTTAAAAGTCATGATTTAAAATTGACTGGGTAAAGATGTGTCTTTAACATTGTCTTTTAAGGATTATATTTGTGTCTTTACTATGTCTTTATAGCATAAGGGGTGCATCTACACTGCAGAATTAATGCAGTTTGACACCACTTTAGCTGTCATGGCTCCATCCTATGGAATCCTGGTATTTGTAGTGACACCAAGCTCTCTGACAGAGAAGACTAAATATCTCACAAAAGTACAAATCCTAGACTTCCATTGCATGGAGCCATGGCAGTTAAAGCAGTGTCAAACTGCATTAATTCTGCAGTGTAGATACAGCCTATGTTTCCAACTTAATTGCCATGGAATGTCAGGTTTTTATTCTGGTAAGGTATTACCATTCTCTAGCTAAGAATTCTGAATATCCTTCCCCAAATGCCAAATGGGATTCCATAGGATGTTGCAATGGCAATTAAAGTGGGATCATAATGTTATAATTATGTAGTGTGAAAGGGCCACTGGAATGGAGGTTTTTAAACAGAGGCTGGATGGGCATCTGTTGGGGGCGCTTTGGTTGCATGTTCCTGCATGGCAGAAAATGGTTGAACTGGGTCTCTTCCAACTCTATGACTCTAAGGGGTCATTCTCACTGGCAGGATGAATCACTTCATGATTTCAAAAGACCCCTAGTTCTCATTATGAAAGGGTTTTTTCCCCTTTCCTGTGTGATTGGGGCTTTTTTTAGGCGATTGTGGTTCCCACTGGCAGCACTGCTTTAAACTCCCCTGTCAATCATCTGACGTAAGCCTGGCTTGAAAATGGGGGGGGGGGTTGGGGGGTGAGAGAGTGTGATAAGGAGGATGGCAATGGAACAAGGCAAGGTGGAGGAGAGCGGAAAAGAGGAGGAGGAGGAGATGGAGGCAAGGCTGGGAAGGAAGCTTGGGGCCAGGGAAGGATATCGCCAGGCCGGGAAGGGAGACGAGGAGGAGGAGGATGGAAATGGAGGGAACCAGGACCCAAGGAGGCTTGTGAGAAGGAGGACAGGGCATCTTTTCTTCTTCTTTTTTTGTAAATACAATTAAGCGCTTAAGCGACAGAGTGGTTTAGCACCTTTGCAAGTAGTTGCTAAACCATTCTGTTGCTTAAGCACTTAGTTTTATTTATTTATTTTTAAAAAGGAACCAAACATCACACCAATAATGACAAGACAGCAGTTGGGGGGGGGGATGACATCTCCCCCAAAATGGGGAGGGATGGTAAAGACCCCTCTGCCATCAGTCCCTCCCCTCGACAAGCTTTGGAATCACGTTTTTTTCAAAAGAACCCCTTTTTAGCTGGTGTCTGGAAAAAAGGGTTCTTTTGCCTTTGCCTCGCTTCAACATGACAAATTCAATCACATCGCAACAGGAACCAGTTTCAAATGGGAACTGGGGCATTTAATTCACTCAGCAATCCAATCCTTATTATAGTGGGAATGGGGCCAAAGAAGGAACAGGAACAGTACCTTGTTGTTGCCACGATAATGATAGAGGATCTCTGCCACCATGAAATCGACTAAAGCCAGCATGTCTTCTGGTTTTGCACCCATGGCCGCTTGCCCATAGCACAAAATCAAGGTGGTACAAATATGCCTCTCCGAGATATTCTTTATCTCCTGGAGTGAAGGGGAGAAAACTATGTATGTGGGCATCGAAAGCAAATTGGGGGGGGGGGGGAAACAGCATTTGACTGAATCTGGAACATCTTTAACAGCTCTCCCAATCTTTGTTCCCAAAGCAGAGCTTGGAAGAACTCTCCCTTTATTTTTGAATTTTAAAATTATGACCTGCTGTGCATCACCTGAGGGGCCCTGATGGATACATAAATGTTATCAATAAATAATTAAATAAATATCTTCCCCAGCAAGCTTGACCGCTTTTGGGGAACTATTTTTCCATAGGGGGAAAAAAGAAGAAGCAAATCTTACAATTCTTTTGGGGATTACACCTCTTAGGATTTCTCAGCCATGATGGTCATTGCAAGATTATGGCTGTTGTAGTCCAAAAGCAATTCCTCCTTCCCTCCCCAGCTCTAGCCAATGTCAATAGCTTTATTTCAGGCAAAGACCAGGAAATCACAAACAAACATTACAGATATAATTGCTCTGGTGGCAAGTGGCAATGTTCAGGAAATTCATATTTAAAAGTCACATACAGAGTGTTTGGACAGGACCTTCCCCAAGCGTTTGATGTACATGTGTGTCCATCAAAGACAGTGCCCATATGTGAGTGGCTATGGGGGTTTCATTGTAAATTCTTCTTAAACATGATGTCCCAGCAGATTTGGGACTCATGGAAAAAAGGATGTACATCTATGGATATACAATGATAAATACAAAGCACTCTTCTGCAGACCAAGAGATCCTGGAAAGAGATGTTCTGTCCAACATGGAAGGATTGGTGGATGGAGGCTTCCATGTCAGTGGAGGCATGAAGCCATTTGGGTTTACTCAGAACTCTAAAGGCACTATCCACAATGCTGAATCCTATCCCCAAAATATGTTCAGCTCCTTGTAGAGCTGTTTTAAAGTTTGGACTATAACCCAGAATGGTTTCACTGACATAGGATCTACCAGCTGCAACTGCATAAAAGACCTCTAAATGTTTAGCTTGTTGTTGGGTGCCTCATAGGGGCTATGCATGTCAGCAACTCATCTGAGCCCTGTAGCCAATGCTGGCATATGGCAGAGTAAACTGGCAAATTCAGAAACGTGGTTCTCAGTCCTCGGTTGAGATAACAGCAGCTGGATGTCTTCCAGGAACTGAAGAAATGCAGGAACCTCCGGGGACTCTCAGCAACCAATGCCAGGCTTCAGCTGATAAACGACCAGACAAGCCAAGTCTCCCGAAGTGCTTTATTTACAGTGCTATAATACAGATCACAAACGAATACCAACTCCTCACTACAACCCACAAAGTAATCACTGGAAGCTCCTGAGTTTATATAGCCTTCAGACCATGCGGTCTCCCAAACTCAGCTACTTCGTGTCCCACAGTGCAAAGTGTCCCATTGTGCAATACAGCTAGATGTTTCATCATCCAGGCATAGATGTACACAGGCATCAGAGTGTCCTTGAGGCTATGAGCATCAGCTGTGCTTGATCAGCCTTGTCCTTCCAGTGCTGGATGCTCATGGTCAGACACACACACATCTAAGCATTTCCCAGTGTGCTGACTTTAACCCCTGACAATGCAGACCGGTCATTAAGGCCAGCCTGGGGGCGGAGTCAGGGCATGGCATCCACATGATGCACGCCCTGACTCTGTCCCATGGTGGCATGATGCTGCACACTGCACCACATGGCACGTAGTGTCATGGTGCTCCTCTGACGCTGCATCCACATGATGCAGCGCCAAAGGAGCACTGTAAAGCCATGGCATCGGCATTGCGGTGCCAGCGTTACAGCACCCATTCTAGGGCACAAAAAGGAGCTGTTTTTTGCAACTCCTTTTTGTGCCCTGGAAAGGTTAGACTGGGGCCGCAGCGTGCAGTTGTCATGGTCCCAATCTGGCGAAGATGGAGGTGGCTGCAGGCTGCCCCTTCATGGGTGGTCTGCACAGCCCCCAAGTTGTTTCCATATTACGGTAACCCTATCATGGGATTTTCTTGGCAAGCCCAAATGATGAAAACCAAATAGGGATAGGAATGATGCTTGAAAATATTTGGAAAAAATAGTCAAATACTGTTTGTAGGGGTGTTATTTTGAAGATGGAGCAGGCTGGTTTCCTGCTGCTCCAGAGACTATGGAGATTATCACACAGAGATGGGATAAGGATGAGATCAACCCCCCCCCCCATCGTGTCTTTGACTGTGATCCCACGAAAGGCTTTCAGACTGCAGTCATTGAAGCGGCATCGCATTAATAACTCCTGTTACTGCAAAATGGTGGGCAATTGCACTTCAATGACAGGACAATGACAGGATCTGTGTGATGTTGTCTGAAAGTCTTTCGCACGATTGCAATCAATTGCGCTTTGTGGACAGAATGATGATGGATTAAACGTGACATTGTATGAACTCACGATCTTGCTATAAGACTCGGAAAAAGAAAGGACAAAGACGTTTTGTCCTCCATCTGATAATCTCCTAGGACACAGAGGAATGGAATCAAACTGCAGGGAAAGAGATTCCACCTAAACATTAAGGGGAACTTCTTTGATGGTAAGAGCTCTTCAACAATGGAACACTCTCACTTGGAGAGTGATGCAGTCTCCTTCTTTGGAGGTTTTAAACTGAGGCTAGATAGCTATCTGTTGGGCATGCTTTGATTGTGAGTTCCTGCATGGCAGACTGAATGGCCCTTGGGGTCTCTTCCAACTTTATGATTCAATGAATTTGTGTTTTTTTAAAAAAAAACTGACAAGAGGAATTGTGGATTTATGAGGTTTTGACATGTATTCACCACAAAATTATTGTGTGGCTGTTTTGCACAGAAAACAGCATTTTTCTGTGCAGAACATAATATTTCTAATGCTACTTTTCCAGCTCTCTCTTTCTCTGCTATTTTCCTTCAATTATAAAAGTATCCTCTCCTCCAGTCTCTGTTGGGTGTCTCAATCAAGAACACGAGATGCTACCCAACCACTGGAAGACTGGCTCCAAACATTTAGTTATCATTGATGAAACTTCAACCAACCATCAACCTAAGACAGGGATAGGCAGTCACACAACAGCCATAAATGATACATTTCTGCCATCCCCGCTGCAGGGTTGCTGAAAGCCAGTTCAGAATAATGACCAAAACATACCTGCTGAGAACATACCTCAATTCTCTTTTTTAAAAAAATTGTAAATAGTAACCCTTGAAAAAGAGCATGTTTGGAGATGTGTCAGGATATGTTCTTTTCTAATTCACCTCTGCTTTTGGGCCAGATAGACCTGTGATCTGAATCTTTGATCAGAAAGAGCCAGGACTGCCAATTTTTCTCCCTCCTTGTTAGACTTCCTCTTACACAATAAAGAGGAGGAGATGGGAAACTTCTGCTTCTGTTTATATGTTCTGTTTATTTAAACCAAACCAAAAGGAAGTAAAAACATCCAGGAATTCCAATGCAAAGAAAAGACAAAAATCTCAAAAATGTAGACCATGGGTTTTATTGTTATGGAAGGACTCTATGTAGGTTAGCCAGAGAATATCTGTATGACCTTCTTTAGAGGAAACCTCCAGAGATTTCAAAAAAGTGTGTTTTCAGATTTCCGAAATGGCAGCTGGCTAAGAGTTGTAGTGGTCTCAGTGTTAGAAGACCAGGGTTGAAATCCCTGCTTGGCTATGGGCAAGTCATCCTGTCTCAGCCTCAGAGGAAGGCAATAGCAAACCTCCTCTGAACATAATTTTGCCAAGAAAACCCTGTGACAAGTACACCTTAGGGTTGGTATAAGTTGGAAATGACTTGAAGGCACACAACAACGAAGTATATCACACACTCCCCCCCCCCCCGTTATGGGCACTGAAAGGGGACGTTCAGGGCCGCACATGACCTGGAAAAAACGGATTTTATCACACAACACATCTTCCTCAAAAGGGTCCTGTTCCGTCGCCCGGCGTCAAGCCGTCCCCATTCAGTGCTGAGGAGTGTTAAATGTTCTGGTTGGAAGTCTTATGACCAAGGAAAATGGCGCCCCTCAGCACTGAATGGGGATGGCTTGGTGCCGGGGGACGGAATGAGGCCCTTTGAGGACAATTTGCTGTGTGATAAAATCCATTTTTTTCCCGGTCTCGCGCAGCCCAGAACGTCCCCTTCCAGTTCCCAGATTGGTCATGAAACCCACTGGGTGAGCCTAGGCAAGCCACATGCTCTCAGCCTCAGAGGAAGGCAATGGCAAATCTCCTCTGAATTAATATTGCCAAGAAAACCTAGGGTCAGGTTGCTGTAATTCAGGAATGACTTGAAGGCACAACAGCAACATGCAATCTGCTGGAATCTTCTCTATGAGCCCTGCATGCTTGCAAGGCCCTCTTAGTAATTCAGTGCTCTTACCTCAGCTGTTGGTTCACGTTGCAAAGTTTTCCTCAATGGCATCAAGTGACCAAAATCTCTGAGTGCACACAGGATCTCAGACAGGTGACAAAATGCAATTATGCGAATGGCTTCAGAGACTCCCTGAACAAAATAAGGCATGCCAGTGATGTAATTTCTTCTCACTATCCTGATCTGGCAAGCAAAGGGGGGGGGGGGAATGGCTGCAAAAGTTAAAGCAAAAGGTGCCCAGAACATGAATCAGATTCTGTCAAATGGACAGTTGGGAAGGCATAAATTATTGACCAAATTAATTGGCCAATTATTGATAAAATCAGAGAATGAGTGGACAGTCTGTTTCCCACACCTTGTGGAAAACCTCAAACGTTCACTCACCTCTCTTTCTTCTTCATCTTGAACAGCAAAACCCAGAAGTATATGCAAGTATTCACTGACCACATCTTTATTCCTTGAATCTCGCAGTTTCACCCCAAAATATTTGTAAAGAAGAATCTAAAGAATGGGGGGAGTCTCCGTTAGTCATACTGACAGATCAGGAAGACGAAGGTGTGAGGCAATGCTTTAAAAATATTATCTTAACAAATTCCAGAAATTTACATTATAAGTGCTCAAGGCCACTGAAATGGTAAGATTTGTAATTGAAAGAGATGCAAATGCTTAATTGTTTTGGCCTCACATGCACGGATGAATAATTTCCAGTTTTCTTCAGGCTTCAGGCAAACACTGATGTTTCTACAGTTTTCACCTAGTATTCGCACATCCCAAACTAAATTATTCCGTACAAAAATACACATGGTGCTCTCTCTCGCTCTCTCTCTTTCTTAAAAATGGCTGTGTATTGAGTAAAAAAACCAACCCATTGTTTCCAACAAATATACATGGGGCTTGTGCTCAAAAATAATGTGCCAGAATCCTAAACGAGCTACTTAGGTAAAGAGATGTAACCGGGGCTGCGTCCACAATGCAGAAATAATCTAGTTTGACATTACTTTAACTTCCATGCCATGTAGTTTGGGGAGACATTTAGCCTTCTTTGTCAGAGAGCTCTGTTACCACAACAAACTATAATTCCCAGAATTCCATAGCATTGAGCCATCATAGTTAAAGTGGTGTCAAACTGGATTATTTCTGCAGTGTGGATGCAGTCTAAGTAACTTCTCCTGGTCACCCTCTCTCCAGTTCACCTTGAGAGCCAGCTCCTGGATCAGACAACGGAGGTCCATTCAGCTGCCTATCAGAGAACACGATGTTTCCATCCTCCATCCTGCCAGCAACGGAACCTGTGACCATCAGAAGCAGGTCCCCTGTTGCAAATCCTTGTCACACAGCCTTACTCGCTTGTGTGCACAGAGTGGAAGAATATTCTTCGAATACATCCTCATCATCAACTCCATCTTTATTTGAGTGCTGGCACATGTGAGCAACAGAACTCACCAAGACGTAGTTCCATAGTGTGAACAACGAACCCAAAATGTATGAGATTATTCGCATACTTGCACCAAAAGAACAACAATGTCTGAATGACTCCCAGGTTAAAGTCTGTAACAGCAGTACTATATACAAGCCATGTCCCCCCCTCAAAAAACACATAATTTATGCACAACAAAACCATATGTAAATGGCTTTGGGGGTTTCATAATAAATTCTTCTTTAACACAATGCTGTTATGACTAGGGCTGCCATATTCCAGTCCCTCATATTCCAGTTTGCATAATATGCAAATTATTGTAATTACGTATATTTTTAATTTGCATTCTGATTATGGAAATTCAGCACATTAATCATTGTACTTTTTCTGCCATTATGTACTCTTTTACACCATTTCCTACTCAGTATGTACTTTGTGTATTTTGGCTGGCCAAATATAAGTACAGTGGGCCCTCGGTATCCACTGGGTTTTGATTCCAGTGGATCCCAAACTCCATGGATGTTCAAGTTTCATTAAATACACTGGAGAGTAAAATGGTGTCCCTTATGTAAAATGATAAAATCGAGGTTTGATTTTTTGGAATTTATATATTTTAAAAATATTTCCAAGCTGTGGATGCTTCTGTCCATGCATAAAGAATCTGTGGACATGGCGTGCCGATTGTATCACTGTTTTGTATGGTTTCCTACTTCATTAGCACTGCCACATTTTAATCTACCCATTGACAATGGAGAAATTGGAATTTACTGCTTCAACTGGTCTCAGCCGGCAGAGACATTTTTTAGTCCCTTCAAAGTTAAACCAGGATTTTCCAGGACACATAGCAATTCTAGTTGCTACTGAGTGAAACTGGTGCCATGACAGTTTGCTTCCATAGGCCTAAATCAAATTACTCATCCTAACTAGAGTAGACCCACTGAATCCATTCCCATATGGAAAGTCAACACTTACGTTAGTCTCACCACTTCAGTGGGTTTACTCTGTTTGGGACTAGCCATTGGATCAAGGCCATGGTTTAACAGTTCAGCTCTGATTAAGTAACACTGGCAGAGCATTCATATCCCTTGGGTACCATTTTTCACTCAAGGCACTTTCACACATTGTGGTAAGCCTTACAAAGTGCTGATCCATTATTTAACACTGCTTTATATTACAGACTTTTTTGGAACTGTTTAACAACCCTAGTGATAGATTATTCAGGATTTACTTGTTTTATTGCTCTCAGCGGGGCAGCCGTCTTTGTTGCAGCGGAAAAACAATGAAGAGGTTTGCAACACCTTAAAAACAAGTATGTTTATGATGGCATCCTTCTTTTTTATGGAATAGAGTACACTTCTTCAAATGCAGGTTTTATGGCCTTGTTGCAGTTATGGATGGCATTGTTTTCTAAAATGTAAACCTGCTTTGAGCATAATTCCTTAGGCACAGAGGTAACTGTGGAGTCATATTCTTTTGTCTTGGCTGATTTTATCACTAGTGGGAGCTTCTGCTCCAGACCTTATAGCAGCTGCGGAAGGGAATTATGCAGACTGTGGCAGAATTTATTGTTAACTGTCATCAAGTCAACTTGGACTTATGGGAAGCCTATGAATGAGAGGCCTCCAAGTCATGGTGCTATCAGCAGCCCTGCTCAGGTCTTGCAAACTCAGGGCCATGGCTTCCTTGATTGAGTCTATCCACCTGTAATGTGATCTTCCTCCTTTTCTAGTGTCTTCTACCCTGTCTGCATATGTGTCTTCAAGTTGATTTATGGTGACTCCATATATTTCATAGGGTTTTCTTAGGCAAGGAATACATAGATGCGGTTTTGCCAGTTTCTTCCTCTGAAATATAGTCCACAGAACCTGGTGTTCATTGGTGGTCTCTCACAGGATTGACCCTGCTTAGCTTCCAAGATCAGATGGGATCTGGATCTGCATGGCAGGGGGTTGGATTGGATGGCCCTTGTGGTCTCTTCCAACTCTATGATTCTAGGGAGAATTCAGGCTTGATTTGATCCTGGATCCATTTATTGGCAGGTTAGGAAAGTACTATGAACTTCCCTTTCTACATGGTATAGTGCTAATGCACACACCCTGACTCTACAACAGGAATGGGCCAAAAACCTATTTCAGATGGGAGAACCATAGTGTTCCACCAATATACTTCCAGGGGAGGTCCAGATGGCAATAGCAGCTGAAGAGGAATAGGGTGTATAGCCAGGGGTGTACCGATGGGGATGAGGGTGGCGGGAAGCCAGATGAGAACATTATTATTGTTGTTGTTCACTGCCTTTGAGTTGACTTTGACTCATGGTGACCCTGTGCATGAGATGTCCCCAATCCAGTGCGAAAAGGGGTGGCTGTATTCCACCCATTTGTGTAGCCCCTAAGTCACTAAAGGCTGCCTTGAATCCCATCTTGGGAGAAAGGCGGGATATAAATTCAATAAATAAATAAATAAATAAATAAATAAATAAATTGTCCATTATGAGTTTACCACAGCGACCAAAGAATGATGTGTTCCTGGGTGTTACTTCTTTAACAGGAATCTTTGTTACCAGAGGCCGAAATAAAATGAAAAAACAAATAGAGATAGGTTCATATACCACAAAAAAGAAGAGCAGTTAAGTATGTTTTAGCAAACTTTTTATGCAGACCTAACACTATGCAGATGTGAAATGAAACCACAAGGTCAAGTTAGCTTTACATGAGCAATCAAAACATCTGGAACCTTCCAGAGACCATTTGAAAACTTCTTCCAAAATGCATCCAGGGAGAATTATTTTTCTATCTGAAAAACCTATCCTGGAACTAAGGCCCAGGACAGATGGGTAGGAAGCACCGAAGCTAGGGTTCGGGAGCGCGCAGCAACTGCACGCTCCTGAACCTTAGCACGCGGCGGCGGTGCCATCATGGTGGCCTCCATTCCACATGGGGGCTGCATGTCGCAGACAGGAAGTGGCTTCATGGTGGCACCCTTTCCTTGCTTCCCGCCATCCTCATCCCCATCGGTACACCCCTGGCAGCTCTAGGTAGCTTCTTTTTGGCAGTGCATTGGTGCTGCAGCGTGCGGGTCCTGCGGCACTGACTCATGGCAAAGGTGGGCGGCATGGAGCTGCCTGTCTGTCAAGCCCCTAAGATAGGTCCAAAACACACTACAGAAATAATCCATCTTGAGACCGCTTTAACTGCCATGGCTCAATGCTAGGGAATGCTGGGAACTGTAGTTTTGTGAGACCTTTAGCCTTCTTTGTCAGAGAGCTCTGGTGCCACAACAAACTACAATCTCCAGGATTCCCTAACATTGAGCCAGGACAGTTAAAGCGGTTTCAGGATGGATTATTTCTGCAGTGTGTTTCAGCCCTTAGAAAATAACACTAATGAAGCTTGCAATGACATCTCAATATATGTACTACAAATCTGTCTGTCTGTCCGTCCGTCCATCCATCCATCCATCCATCCATCCATCCATCCATCCATCCATCCATACATACATATATCCAGTTGTTCTTGATGTATATTTATTATTATATGTATTGATTTAAAAAAGCAGATTTGTAGTACGTACAGTGAAGTGTTATTGTAGACTTCAATAGTATGCTTTTCTGACCATGGAAAATTTTTCTAGCTCGCTTTTTGAGTGAGTTTGCTGGTTATCTTAAGTGTACCATTTTTTTCTTTCACTGTCCTTCACCTTTCTTATGATTTCCATTTTGATGATCAAATCTACACTCTCTCCTCCTTTTTCTTTTTGATATACTGGGGGAAACTGATATGTTGGTCTTATCTTTTGCATTTCAAACATGTTTATATACAACAGGACCTCAGTATCTATGGGGGATCTGTTCCAGACCCTCACCCCCGGGATACCAAAATCTGCGGATGCCCAAGTTCCATTGTCCCCAATGGCAATATGGCTGGGGACAACAGGGTCTGTCTGCAGATGCTTAAATCTACAGATGGCAAGTCCACGGATACTGAGGTCCCACTGCACACCCCCTTTTGAATTTTGTACATGCATAGTAAGAGATTATGTGTGGAGCTGACTTCTCTGTTGTTGGCAGGGACACACAGCTATAGTAGGATCAGCTGGAATAAAATCCTCCTTTTCCCCACCTTAAGTGTCATTGTATTGTTTACTCCAGATTTGCTGCTGTCACCTGACACTGAGAATTTGTTTTTCTCCAGCCCTCATTCACCATGCTAAAAAATTTCCAGCTAGACAGAGGATGGGGAAAGGTGGGAAAGGTTTGGAAGTCATAAAAAGGAGCTTCTTTATCAGAGGCTTTGTTCATTGAGGTATGTCTGAATGGGCAAAATGGTCCACAGCTGCCATTGTAAGTTAAAAAGAACATTTCCATTTCAGTCTCTAGGATCAGAATTTACCTTTTCTTGTGAAGATTGTTTTGACTTTTGTTGCACCAGTGTTTTCTGGCTTGATCCAATTTCTTCCGATTTTCTCCTGTTTTGTCTGGGATCCACACCGGAAGGCCGCTTCAAACAGAAGAAAATGTCATGTTTTCAAAAGGCGCATAGAAAAGAGCAATAATCCATTAAGATGAGCATTTAATAAACCACGAACGATGATCACCAGTGATTTACATAACTTTAATGTAAATGATGCAGCCACTGAAATGGTTAAAGGTATTCCATACAATAATAGTAATAATAATAATAATAATAATAATAATAATAATAATAATAATAATAACAACATTTATTTATATCCCGCCCCTCTACAAGATGCAATCTGGGTGGCATTAACCTAAATGGAGACTGCAGTCAAGAAATCAGAAGACTAGGATTTAGGACAACTATGAAGGACCTAGAGAAGGTGTTGAAGTGTAAAGATATATCACTCAATGCTAAAGTTAGGATTATCCATGCAAATGTCTTTCCTATTTTGATGTACACTTTTGAAAACTGGACAGTAAAGAAAGCGACTAGGAAGAGAATCAACTCATTTGAAATGTGGTGCTGGAGAAGAGTTCTCCAGATTCCATAGACTGCCAAAAAGACAAATAAATGGTCTCTAGAGCAAATCAAACTTGACGTTTCCTAGAAGCCAAGATGACTAAACGGAGACTGTCATACTTTGGCCACATCATGAGAAGACATGGTTCACTAGAAAAGAAAATAATGATTGAAAAGGTAGAAGACAACTGGAAAAGAGGAAGACTGCATTCCAGATGGATAGCTCAGTTAAAGAAGCCATGGCCCTGAGTCTGCAAGACCTGAACAGGGCAGTTCAGGTGACTTGGAGCTCTCTCATTCATAAGATAGCCATAAGTCAAAGCCTACTTGAAGGCAGTTAACAATATTTGGATGGAAATCCAGGTAGGTCTCCCAAGCAGGAGCTCCAGGTAGGAGAGGAAAGAAATCTGCTAGAAAACACTACAGAATGTCTACTGCCAGTCAGTGTTGACAGTACTGCTCTAGATGGACAAGACATCTTGTTTCTGTTGTTGTTGTTGTTGTTATTCCCACCTATTCCCCCAGTACTGGGATCTGAGGAAGCTTAAGCGTAAAAGAGTGTAGATCAAAATACATAAGAAATCAATAAAATATATAGCAGTTATCCATGAAACATAATGAAGCTACCTTAAAGACAGAAGATAAAAATCAGCAAGAAAGCCAGTATAGCGTAGCGGTTTGATCATTGGACTACAATTCCAGGAACCAGGGCTCAATTCCTCGCTCGGCCATGAAACCCATTGGGTGACCTTGGGAAAGTCACACGCTCTCAGCCTCAGGCAAGGGAATGGTAAACCTCCTCTGAACAAGTCTTGCCAAGAAAATCCCAGGATACATTTGCCTTAGGGTTGCCATAAGTTAGAAACGACTTGAAAGCATACAACAAAACAACAAAAATCAACAAATAGCACTAATATAAAAGCCCACTGCAGTCAATTTAGGAATTACTAAATTCGTAAAAACCTTTCAGTGTCTGGCAGAAGGACAAGAAGGTGGAAACCATCCTAAGGTAGGAGTCCCAAAGCTTGGGAGTCACCACCAAGAAGGTCTTGTTCCTATTCCCACCAAAGCATAAGCACTCTTGTTTCCATGCCTAAGATCTTCTTTAGCCTGTGATACACCAAAGACCAGTTATTCCAAGCTCAGTTCCAGAGCCTTTCAAATGATCAGACCCACCTGGACAGAGTGGTTGAGATAAATCAGGATGGTGTCTAAGATTTCCCTCTCATCCATCATATCAACAGATTCTCGAATAGACCTCCCTCTGTGCAGCTTCCTGGGGTCCCACAGAAATTTGAATTGCTCATCGGACAGTTCTGGAGGGGTCAGGGAAAGAAAGAGAGTTAGAGAGAAAAAAGTTGGCTATTGTATGCAGGATTGTCAGGTTAGATCATCACAAGCCCTGAAATTTCTGGGCCAAAATCTTGAGACCTTGAGATGGTGCTCTGGTGATGTCAAGGGGCAAGGCCTGATGATGCCATTAAGGATTACACAATAAGCAGCAACCGTGGTTGCTTAAAGCTTGCCATTCAAACATACACATGCATTTGTTGCTGCTTTTATTGCTGTGTGCCTTCACGTAGTTTCTGACTTATGGTGACTCTAAGGAGCACCTATCATAGGGATTTTTTGGCAGGTTTCTTCAGAGGGGGTTTGCTGTTGCCATCCTCTGAGGATGAGAGAATGTGACTTTCCTAAGGTCACCTAGTGGGTTTCATGGCCAAGCTGTTATTTGAACCCTGGTCTCCAGAGTCATAGTCCAATACTCAAACCGCTACATCACCATGGCTCATATGTGTGGATAGGCAAGTTGGAAATTAAGTGTCTTTGCAAGTTGCAATCCCTGAGTTAAACCAATTAACCATTTCAAAGTGCTGCAAATTGCACAGCTATAGAAGGATCCCTGCATGACTGGAGGTTTCCATGTAGCCTTGTCTCTTGCCCAGAACTGAACCCTACAAAAATGGGAGAATCTTAATGCCAGATTGATGCTTGGAGATGCATGAAAATGGGGGACTCAGAGCAGTGCCCTGAGATCCGGCAACCCAAAGCAGATGGATAAGACAGGCATTGTGGACATCCTTGGTCAGAACTGTTGAGGCTTTAGACAGGGCCTAGTGAAGGCATTAAGAATTATCCACTAAGCAGAAATCATAGTTACTCACAGATTGTCATTCAAACATACATAGGACTTTATCACATAAGGCTAAAAAACAGAATTTTAACAGGACAGAAGCGTCTTTGACTGGTACTTATCACATGATGTCATGTTTGTCCTACTGCTGCCTTGCATTCCATTTGGGACTGCGGTGCCCCTTTCCGTTGATGGTCAAAACCCATCAATAGGCTCTCAATCTCACTGCTATTCCATTACTATCTTTGCACAATAGGACCCTTCAGCTGCAGTTCTGCTTCTCAGTCAGTCATGTGATGTGAGGGAGTTTGATTCTGCTCTTCTTTCCCTTTCATTCCTTCTTCTTGCAGCAATTCACATTCACACAACAGCCATCTTCGATAGGCAATTGATGGCTGTAATCGCTTTTGCATAGCTGCTGTGTGAATGTGCATATAGCAGGCCTGCACTTTGAGAGCGGGGAAGAGGAATGATCACAGCCACCAACTGCCTCCAGAAGCCAGCTGCTGTGTGCACAATCACACAGCAGCCAGGTTTGGGAGGTGGTTGGCAGCCACAGTAATTTGTCCACCCCTTTTTACTCCTGGAAAATGGTGTTTGGCATTGCAGAAAGCAGATCACGCAACCACAGATTTCCACTGTACTATTGTGGGGCAAAGAGTGATAAAAATGATGCCAAACCAATACACTTGCTGCAACCTGCTTTTACAAGGCAGAGGCCAAAGTCCTGATTTTACTGTAAACTGTCTTCAGGAGGGAAGGGCAGTTCCGCAATGAATCTGGACCACTGACTGGCTTTAAACTGGTTTAAAATAACTTATATTTTTCTTGGGATTTTAAAGGAAAATCCAGAGTATGCTGGAGCAATGCAGAGTGGATGTGCCACCTGAAGCTGCTGCTGCTGCTGCTGGGAGTCACTCCCTTTGAGGTCACAAGGTGCCCAGCCATGGAATTGTTGTTGGGCACCTCATTTTCAACCTTGGAGGGAGTGTCAGTGGCATTGGGTGGCACAATGAGACATATGTGTAGACAGCCACCTGGAATTGCTCTAAAGTATCCAAGCAAAGGGGCGGAATTTGAGGTAGCTTTGGTGCCAGAATGCCAAAAACAAATGATCATGGTGCTAAATCGGTGAAAATGAGAAAGACAGGGTGTGTTTTTTAATTTAAGATTTGGGAAAAGATTTTAATTTTTTTTACCTTAACAACAACAACAGTTATTTATAACACCCTTTCCACGAAAGGGTGGAACATCAAACATATAAAATCAAAAATGGACAATAAAACACAATGCTATAAAATACTAAAATAATATGATCCCAAAACAAAACCTTAAATTGGTTCTCACTTGAGTGCTATTGCTTAATTATCTGAATCTTAAAAAAAAAAGAAAAGCAAAAGGCATTTCAGCACAAATGTCAAGACTACTCTTCAAATTATAGGCTGATGAAATAGTGTAGTTTATTATAGCTTTTGCTGAGAAACTGATTTGTTCTGAAATGCACAGAACATTAAAAATATTTTAATCTCTTTGTTCATTTAATGTACCTTCAGTCTCTTTTTTATTGTTTTAAATTCTAAATTATTTGTGCCATCCTGAGATAATAGGATATAGGACAAAAGATATCAGTATGAGCCAGCATGGTGTAGTGGTTTGAATGAGAGAACAAGATTAAAATCTCCTGGGACTTTGGGAGACAAGGAATCAAATCTCTGGAAGACAAAGGTTCTAATCTCTGGGAGACTAGGAAGATTATCGCACAGCCTTTTTCTTCCAGTCTGGTCACAGGATCTAACCAGAACGGAACTGATGTTATTGCACATCTCCTTTGCTATCCAGTACTCATTCTGCACCCAGCTCAGGGTTCTCATGTTCTTAGTAAAGAACGGGGGGAAATTATTCTTAGCTGTTAGTATTGGTTTTGGACTGTACCGGCTGATGTTTGTGCAATAATCCTTACCGTGCTTGTGTTGTGATTGGTCGGGATGCCCTCCTCCCCTCCCCATCCTGGAAGATCCTCTAAACTCTTCTTCCGGCGGAAAAAGAACACATGCACAGCAAAGGATCATTTTAGGATGGTTTGAGCTTGAATACTGCTAGAATAGCAAAGGGTATGCAATAATATTTGTTGCCATCCCGTTAACATCCACAAGTCAAATGTGGTAACACACGTTCCCATGTCATTAGTTTTACAGTGCGTTTTGGAAACACAAACAGAATGTTATAGACACAAATGCAATAATTTTCTAAAATTCAAATCTGTGGGAGACTAGGATTAGAATCTCCTGCTCAGCCATTGAAACCCTCTGAGTGGCCTTGGATAAAGTCTCTCAGTTTCAGAATAAGGCAATTGCAAACTTCTGCAGCATAAATCTAGCCAAGAAAACTCTAGGAGAAGGTCACCATATGTCGGAGCTGACTTGAAGGCATGTAACAACAAGAAATATAATTAATATATGAATAAATGAAGATTATATATAGTGATGATGGGCCCAGGCACCTAGTATGTCATGCACCTATTTAAAAAAAATAACTATCGCAATAGCATTTACATTTCTATACCGCTTAATAGGGAACTGAACACTCTCTAAGCAGTTTACAATCTGTAAGCCAATTGCCCTGAACAAGCTGAGGACTCATTTTATCAACCTACGAAAAGATGGAAGGCTGAGTCAACCTGGAGCACTCTGGGATTGAAATGACAATGCTATAACTGTAATACTGACATTTAACCACTGCATGGTGGCTGTTGGTGTCCATAACAGTGGGACAAAGAATCTGCTGTGGGTTTTAGCCTGGCTGTTAAAGGCGCTGCCCTAATTGCTGAACCTATTTTTGGGTGAGCACCTAGAGACAGCAACTTTATGGTTCAACCTAAAACCCAGAGCAGATTCACAGCCCACTGAAAAGGAAGCCAATGGCTACCTCTCCCAAATTCATCAGATAGAAATTTGGAGCAGAATTGAAATAGGAAACCAAATTCCAATGTTGGGAGCCCTTCTCTTGGATCCTTTTGTGGAGCTTTATCGGAGCAAAAACCAAAATGGAATCAGTACAAGCGGAGTTACCTGGATATATAGGCACCAAGGGTTCGGGTGGCTTCTTTTTCACTGGAGTGCTTAGTTTCTTGGGTTTCTCCTTTGAAAATAGCTTTGGCAAACTGATTTCAACTGCCGGGTGACGCCCATATTTGTCATCTACCTTGTTAGTTGCCGGAGGAGCCTTTTGGTTGGTGGGACGCTGCACCAGTTCGGGAAGGACCAGGGGCTGGGTCTGAGCTTTCTTCTTGGCATCTGCAGCTGCTGGAGAAGTAGAAGGCTTCACCAGCAACGGCAAGAGTTGTGATGTTCTCTGGTTCGCTGGGTCTTGGACACTGGGTGGTTGAAAGCCCGAGAAGTGGCCTTCTCGACTATCCCACTGCCCCCGATTAGCTGGGGCAAGGGAGCTACTGCTTTCCATTTCCTTCTTCTTCAGAATCTGAAACTTCTTCAGGAAGGACGTCATCCTGCAACAAAGGAGCAGTTGTTGTTATGTGCCTCCAAGTGAACTCTGGCTTATGGTGACCCTATTCTAGGGTTTTCTTGGCCAGATTTATTCAGAGGAGGTTTGCCTATGAGAGAATGTGGCTTGCTCAAAGTGGGTTTCCATGGCTGAGTGGGGATTTGAACCATGGTTTTCCAGAGCTCTAGTTTGATACTCAGACCACTACACCACATGGACTCCTTACACACTATAAACTACCAGGTCTCAATCTGCAAACCAGTCCTCACACTACAAAGGCTGTTGTTGTTATGTGGTTTGAAGTTGGGTCTCACTTGTGTGCCTTCAATTTGACTCTGCTCTAGGATTTTCTTGGCTAGATGCATTCAGAGGATGCTTGCCTTTGCTGTCCTCTGAGGCTGAGAGAGCATGACCTGTCCAATGTAACTGAATATCATAGTCCAACATTCAAAACCACTACACCATTTTGGATCTCTGCAATAAAGCATATTCCCCCTAATTTATTAGTTAATTTAATGTTGACTCCCAGCCTGTTCTACCAAAAGGCTCCAGGGAAGATAACAATGGCTTCAGCCACACTGGAGAAATAATCCAGTTTGATACTGCTTTAACTGCTATGGCACAATGCTATGGAATTGTGGGATTTGCAGTTTGTTCTTGGCACCAGAGCTCTCTGAAAGAGAAGGCTAAATGTCTCACAAAATGGCAGTTCCCAGAATTGTATAACATTGAGCCATGGCAGTTAAAGTGGTGTTAAACTGGATTACTTCTGCAGTGTGGATGCTGCCAACTTCAGTGTCTGGAATTATCCTACAGAGTCCCTTTTCTGGAGACCTGGTGGCACAGTGGTTGAATGCCTGTACTGCAGCCACTCACAAACCATAAGGTTGTGAGTTCAATACTAGCAAAAGGGCTGAAGCTCGACTCAGGCTTGCATCCTTCCAAGGTTGCTAAAATGAGTACCCAGATTCTTGGGGGCAATTAGCTTACACTTTGTAAACCGCTTAGGGAGTGCTTAAGTGCACTGATAAGCAGTATAGAAATGTACTTGCTATTGCTATTGCTTGCTATTTTCTCTTGACAGGCAATGGCTGTCATAGGTGGGTCCTTTCTGCTTGAGATCATTCTAACTGGAAGGGCCACAGATTGAACCATCGAACATCCAGCCCCTGAGCCTGAGTTACATCATTACAATCTGGGGCAATGAGGTCCACAGGTATAACTCAGCACTCTGTGAATAAGTACCACATTTTACCTGTCCTGAATCTCCCAGGGTTTAGCATCAGCTGATGACTCCATAAGGTTCTCATAGAACAGTTGGAATCCTCTTTATGCATTATGTGTGAATAAATTCTCCCATGGAAGTCGCTGGACTGCCTTGTCTGATGCAGAACAGCTGTATTCATTTCAAGGTTATGGAAGTGGAATTCTGCAATATTGTGTTGTTATACAAGGATGTGCTTTCCAAATAGATACATAAATGCACATTGTTGTGTGGTTGGGCATTGATGTGCAAATGCATATCACACATTGATGTACATCACACATTTTATTTATCATCCATCCATCCAATTTATACCCTGTTTTCCCCCTCCCATGGGACCTAAAATGGTTCTGAGCAATGTGCATTTAATTGTGCAATGCTGCAATCGCTAACAAGGCAGCATTGCACAATTGTCATGTAACTTAATGGGTGAAAGTTATGCTCTATCTCCTCAATGCAAGATCTCAGCCTACAGTTACTGTTCTCCAGTGAGAACTATTTCTTAGTCCCCTAAATTACTTGGTACATAGCTCATCTCCTCACATTTTTGTACAGGTTGCTCATAATCTGAAGGAGGGAGATTCCAAAGTTGGAAGTGCCAGGGCCCTTGTCGGGGTGCTAGGGAGCTTGTGTGCCTGGAAAACAGTGAAGAAAAACAAGGACAGTAACCATTAGCTATTTTGGTGCATTCCGTTCTTTGTACAAACATTGTAATCTGCTCTCATCCCACTATTTACCTCGCCGGAAAAGGATATGAGCTGTGGATCTCCTGAGTGATGGAAGATTAACTAATATAATATCTTAACTATTACAAATTTGATGGCTTGTGTGTGCATGCGTGTGTTTTAAAAGCAGTGTTTACACATCTCTAAAAGTAATTAAACTCTCCTTAGAAAGCAACATGAGTAGACTGAGTCTGTCGTACTTTGGACACATCATGAGAAGACATGACTCACTAGAGAAGACAATGAGGTAGAAGGCATTACAGATGGATAGACTCAATTAAAGAAGCCACGGCTGCCACAGTTCTGTTGATAACAGAGTGGCTTGGAGGTCTCTCATTAACAATAACAATAACAAATCCCTTCCCATGAAATATGAACATCCATCTAGATCTTATACAGGTTGAGTCTCCCTTATCCAGAATTCCAAAATCCAAGATATTCCGAAATCCAAAACTTTTTTTCATGGGTGGCTGAGATAGTGACACCTTTGCTTACTGAAACTTTGTTTCATCCCCAACATTATTAAAAACATTATATATAAAATTACCTTCAGGCTATGTGTATAAGTTTCATAGGAAACACAGGCGGGTTACAGACTGCCCCATGGGGCGGCCTGCACCCGCTCCTTTCCCCGCTGTATCGGGGCCTCAGCTGCCAGACTGGCAGCCTCCGAGGTCCTGATCCACCACTCTGCAGGCCGCAGGGAAGCAGCAAAAGGCCACTTCCCCGCGGCCTGGAAAGGGGTGTCCTTGGGGCTTCAAGCCCCAAGGACATGCGGCGACGGCGGGGAGGAGGAGAAAGGGGCCACTTGGCCCCTTTCTCCTCTGTGTCGCTGGGCGCAGCCATGTAAAGGCTGCGCCCAGCGACGCAAACCCGAGAAGGAGCTCTGTTTCGGAGCTCCTTCTTGCACCGCAGAAAGGGCACTCTAGGTGCCCTTGCACAGTGCAAAGACATCACGTCCACGCCACCTCACTTGGAGGCGGCACGGTCGTGACGTCGTAATGGTGGCGGCCGTGTGGAACGGCCGCCACCATTTTGTACGGACTGGGTCTGTATTAGGGTTAGGGGCGTCAGGAAGTGACGCCCCTTTCTAACCCTAATATGGACCCAGTCCATATTTTCAGGCCCGTCTGTAACGGGCCACAAATGACTTTTGTGTTTAGACTTGGGTCCACTCTCTAAGATATCTCACTATGTATGTACATGCAATACAGGTATTCCAAAATCAAAAAAATCCAAAATCCCAAACACTTCTGGTCCCAAGCATGTTGGATAAGAGAGACTCAGCCTGTATATGCAAGAATTTGTAGTAGTTTATGGAACATTGGAAAGAAAGTGGAGGACAAAGGGAGAAAGTGGAGCAGGAGCAAGAAACTAGGATATTTTCAAAAAGAGCTGAAAAAGTGGGGATGACAGAGAATTAATTGGGACTGTCCTTGCCAAATAGGGCCAGTCAGAGGATAGGTTGCATATCACCTTCAGATCTTTAGATATAGGGAATGATATAAATATTTTAAGACATAACTAATAAAATAAATTCATAGATAAATATGTCCTCCACTTGATCTGTAACCCACTCTTGTTCTTTTACTGATTTTCCCATCCTTTTTCTTACCCTAGAAAACATGTTAAGAAACTCCACCTAGATGGACAGTTGGGGCTGACCAATTACCCATTATTATTTTTTGTTGTATATTCTATTCGTTTAGGAAACTTGTATACTATCTACAGCCAAAAAAGATCCCAGGATTGTTAAATAATAATCTATAAGGCCAGGTTAAAGTACAGTCATGTTTTACCTGATCTTCAGATCTTTGACTTGCTTCTAATCCTTGATCTTCTAAAAAAGGTAATCTTTGGGATTTCCACACTTAGAGGAAAGCTCCTTGGTAATTGTGATTTCCCTCCCCATCAGCTTTGCCCAGGCCTCCAAGCCTCTGCAAACAAGGGCTGTGAAGTCACATCATTATTTATGGCATCATCGGGGAGGATGTGATGTCACTACATGGAAAACATTTTGTTTACCTGGCCCAAGACGGGGAGAGGAACAAGTTGAGGGTTGGGTTTCTTTTTATTCTGGGTGCTTCAGTACTTTAAGTTAATACAAACACATTAAAGAGTGCTAACATCACTGGTTTGTATGCCAAAGATCAACCAGCTCCATCCAACTAGGGTGGGTACAAAAGAAAAGAAAAATACATGAGAATGTATCTGTCTTTTCTTAGTGGTAAAAGGATTAATAGCAGTTTGGATGAGGGGAAGACAAAGTGCCACCTTCCCACCTTAAAACACTGGGACATGTCAGAATCAAGCTGCCATTTCTCATCTGCTTCCACTTTGGGCAGTAGGCTTTCCCAGTCCATACTTGTCTAAAGCATGGGAGCTATTCCTTTTTTTGGATAAGAATGCCCATAATCTCTGGATTATGGGAGCTGTGGGTGAAAAAAGAAAGTTTTCCCAAGGATTTTTGCTCAAGGTAGAAATGGCTCCCTACTGGGCTTGACTTGAGTTCAAGGCTTGACTTGAGTTCTAATTCTGTCCCACCTCTGAAAATGGGGTAGCGTGAGAATTTATTTTACCTCCCTCCTCCTGTACTCACCAGAGCATCCCAACATGTTGCCATTTGGGGGGAAATTGGATTCCGTCAGCTGGAGTTGCACATGGTTGGTTGTCATCTGGACAGACGCAGAGCAGAGATGGATGTGTCTCAATGCACGTTTGTAAAGAAAACATCTCCAGAATGTTGCTGAAGTTGTCCATTGGAAACCATATATTCTAATTCCATTAGCAGTTGCTAGGTGGACATCCTTCTTCCCCGATGAAGCTGAATGTTCAGAGAGGAAAATTCTGGAGCCTGGAATCCTTCAAGGAAGCCACCCCAACACTCTGTGCAGTGGTGTCACTAGAGATAGTGTCATCCAGAGCAGGAACTCATGGTGTCACCCCATAGACCTGCTGGGATGGGGGTGCAGGTGGGGAGGAGGGTCTCACTCTGGGGAAACCAGCATCCTGCTGCTATCGTTGCCTCTAGCTGAGACAGCAAAGATAGGATGCCCCCCCCCCCCGGAAGGAAAGAGGAAGGCACAGCAAACAGTCCCCCCAGTGAACAATAGCAGAAAGGAGTGAAACAGTTAAGGAAGGGAAGGCTGCGGGAAAGGGAGGCAAAGAGAAAGGTTCATGGTATTACCCCTGTCCTCACCCCTTCAAATGGAGTTGTACACCAAGAAGAGTGCTCCCTTTCTTTTTGGTTGAGGGGCTTTGGGATCATAGATTCATAGAGTTGGAGGAGACCATAAGGACCATTGAGTCTAGCTCCCTGCTATGCAGGAACACAATTGCAAAGCACCCCCAACTGATGACTATTCAGTCTCTGTTTAAAGACCTCCAAAGAAGGAGGCTCCATTGCTCTCAGAGGCAGCATATTCCACTGTCTAATAGACTCAGGGTTGTGACTTCCTTGATGTAGTCTATCCATATGGAATAGATTGAATAGAGAAAAAACTCTTTTAGAATCATAGAATCATAGAGTTGGAAGAGACCACTAGGGCCATCCAGTCCAACCCCCTGCCATGCAGGAAATCCAAATCAAAGCATCCCTGACAGATGGCCATCCAGCCTCTGTTTAAAGACCTCCAAGGAAGGAGACTCTATCACCCTCCGAGGGAGTGCATTCCATTGTCAAACAGCCCTTACTGTCAGGAAGTTCCTCCTAATGTTCAGGTGGAATCTCTTTTCCTGTAGCTTGCATCCATTGTTCTGGGTCCTGTTCTCTGGAGCAGCAGAAAACAAGCTTGCTCCCTCTTCAATATGACATCCCTTCAAATATTTAAACAGGGCGATCATATCACCTCTTAACCTTCTTTTCTCCAGGCTAAACATCCCCAGCTCCCTAAGTCGTTCCTCATAGGGCATGGTTTCCAGACCCTTCACCATTTTTGTCGCCCTCCTTTGGACACGCTCCAGTTTCTCAATGTCCTTTCTGAATTGTGGCGCCCAGAACTGGACACAATATTCTAGGTGGGGCCTGACCAGAGCAGACTACAGTGGCACTATTACTTCTCTTGATCTAGACACTATACTTCTATTGATGCAACCTAAAATAGCATTGGCCTTTTTAGCTGCCACATCACACTGTTCACTCATGTTCAACTTGTGGTCTACTTGGACTCCTAGATCCCTTTCACACGTAGTTTCATTCAGCCAGGTGTCACCCATCCTATATCTGTGCATTTTATTTTTCCGCCCTAAGTGCAATACCTTACATTTCTCCGTGTTGAATTTCATTTTGTTAGCTTTGGCCCAGCTTTCTAGTCTATTCAGGTCATTTTGAATCTTGATCCTGTCCTCTGGGGTATTAGCTATTCCCCCTAATTTGGTATCATCTGCAAATTTGATAAGTGTGCTCCCAATTCTGTCATCCAAGTCATTGATAAAGATGTGGAATAGCACTGGGCCCAGGACAGAGCCCTGTGGGACCCCACTGGTCACTTCCCTCCAGGATGAAAAGGATCCATTGTTGAGCACCCTTTGGGTTCGGCCGGTCAACCAATTACAGATCCATTTAACAGTTCCTTTGTCTAGCCCACATTTTACAAGCTTGTTTGCAAGAATGTCATGGGGAACTTTGTCAAAGGCCTTACTGAAATCAAGATATACTATATCCACAGCATTCCCTTCATCTACCAAGCTGGTAATTTTATCAAAGAAAGAGATTAGGTTTGTCTGGCATGACTTGTTTCTCTGAAACCCATGTTGACTTTTTGTGATTATGGCATTGCCTTCTAGATGTTCACAGACTCTCTGTTTAATGATCTGCTCCAGAATCTTTCCTAGTACTGATGTCAGACTAACTGGACGATAATTGTTGGGATCCTCTTTTTTCCCCTTTTTGAAGATGGGGACAACGTTTGCCCTCCGCCCGTCTGCTGGGATCTCTCCTGTTTTCCAGGAGTTTTCAAAGATTATTGCCAATGGCTCCGATATTACATTTGCCAGTTCTTTTAATACCCTTGGATGGAGTTCATCTGGTCCCGGAGACTTAAATTCATTTAGATTAATAAGGTGTTCCTCTACTATCTCTTTACTTATTCTGTGCTGAAATTCCCCTATTCTGTCCTCTGCTCCATTATCCTCAGGTTGAGCACCTTTTGCCTTTTCTGAGAAGACTGAGGCAAAGAAGGTGTTTAGTAATTCTGCCTTTTCTCTGTCTTCTGTTAGCATTTTGCCATCTTCTCCACGCAGTGGCCCTACCGTTTCCTTCTTCTTCCTTTTGCTGCGGACATATCCAAAAAAGCCCTTTTTATTGTTCTTAACCTCTCTAGCAAGCCTGAGTTCATTCTGTGCTTTAGCTTTTCTGACTTTACCCCTACACATGCCTGCTATTTCTTTGAATTCCTTTTTTGTGATTTCCCCCTTTTTCCATTTCTTATACATGTTCCGTTTCAAACTTAGCTCCGTTGAAAGTTCCTTAGTCATCCATCCTGGTTTCTTGAGACACCTCCCGTTTTTCTTTCTCACTGGAACTGTTTGAAATTGAGCCTTCAGTATCTCCCTTTTGAGAAAGTCCCATCCGTCCTGAACTCCTTTATCTTTTAGTATTTCTGACCATGGAATTGCCCTCAATACTTCTCTAAGTTTACTGAAATCTGCTCTCCTAAAGTCTAGGATGCGTGTCTGACTATGCCTGGCTTCTCCTTTCCACTGTATTACAAACTCCAGGAGAACATGGTCACTTCCACCCAATGATCCCACCACTTGCACCCCATTAACCAAGTCATCCTTGTTGGTTAGGATCAGATCTAAAATAGCTGACCCCCTTGTTGCCTCTTCCACCTTTTGGACCATGAAATTGTCTTCCAGGCAAGTGAGGAAATTGTTAGGCCTTGAGGATTTTGCTGAGTTTGACTTCCAACAAATATCAGGATAGTTGAAGTCGCCCATCACTACTACATCTCTCTTTTCTGACTGTGTGGTCATCTGTTCTAGAAAGATATCATCCAATTCCTCAGTCTGACTTGGGGGTCTGTAGTAGACTCCCACCGTAACATCCTTGTTGTTTCCCTCCCCTTTAATTTTCCAACTGCCTTCTACCTTTCCAAGCATTATTGTCTTTTCTAGAGAGTCATGACTTATGATATGACCAAAATACAACTTCACTTGAATCATTTTCGCTTCCAGGGAGAGTTCAGGCTTGATTTGCTCTAGGAACCATTGATTTGTCTTTTTAGCAGCCCATGGTATCTGTTGAATTCTCCTCCAGCACCACATCACAAATGATTTTCTTCCTATATGCTTTCTTCAGTTTTCAGGTTTCACAACTGAAGCTGGAAATGTGATGGCATGGACAATTCTAACTTTAGGATTCAATAATGTATCTTTACACAACCATACATAGAAGTTGGAAATACAATTGCATGGGCAATCCTAACTTTAGTATTCAATGATGTATCTTTACAATTCACTATCTTATCTAGGTCTTTCATTGGACGCTCTTCTTAGTCCTGGCCTTCTTCTGATTTCTTGACCATAGACTCCATTTGAATTAATGATTGAGCCAAAGCATGGCAGAGGATACTGGAGTGCAACCCTTGTCCTCTCTAGCCCTCAGCTGTTCTGGCTGGACCTGGCGAGCTCTGGAGTCCAGAACTCAGAGAGGTTATTGCATTAAGTCTGCTTTGGTCAAGAGAGCAGATACCATTACATTTGAGATGATCTCACTTTAACTGTCCCTGTGCTTTCAAACTATGACTCTACCAGAGTTCGAATCCCTGCTTGGCCAATGAAACCCACTGGGTGGCCTTGGAAAAGTCTCATGCTCTCAACCTCAGTGAAAAGCAAATCCCCTCTGAACAAATCTTGCTAAGAAAATCCCCCAAGATAGGGTCACCATAAGTTGGAAGTGACTTGAAACTAAAGGCATACAACCACAACAACAATGTTGCTAGACTCCAACTCTCATCAGCCCCCCAGCCAGCAGCAGAACCAATGGGAGGAACGATGGCATTGTAGTCCAATAACATCTGGAGAGCCACATGTTCACCATCTCTGGACTCTATGCCAAGAGTATCTTCTCTTGTTGTGTTTGGAGTGACATGAAGAGCAGAATTGCCACACTGGTGTGACAATCAAAAGCAGGAGGCCTGTTATAATTCCTCTTTGCATCAGAGATCCCTGGAAGGAAGATGGTGGAAATGTCGGGTATGCTGGGCTGTGATAGATAGGAGAATAGACCTCTGTCACTTGCAGTGGTTGCTAACTAGTCAAGCAGAATCAGAGGACTTTTATAATCATGATAATCAATAGTGGTACAATTGGGAATACATAGGGGCCATGTATAGGGGCCAAGAAGCCAAGCCATCCCTCCAGTCCATCTGCCTTGGTCCAGGCCTCGGAGGTAGAGAAGAACTGCTGGCCCTCATCCCCTTCCCCTCCACCACTCGCTTCTCCTTTTGTGTCGTGTCTTTTTAGATTGTAAGCCTGAGGGCAGGGAACCGTCCAATCAAAAAGATTGTATGTACAGCGCTGTGTAAATTTACAGTGCTTCATAAATAAAGGTTAATAATAATAATAATAATAATAATAATAATAATAATATGAATCAGTTACTGAAGCATAACTCACATCCCTAACTGCAATAGTTAATTCCAGCTTTGTTTATGTATTATATACCCCACCCCCGGCTCTCTGGGAACACTATCATATTGCTTTTGGTTGAGTTCAGATACATGGTGTTCATGATGGCAGCAATGGTTCAAGGATGGCAATGTCTATCTGTGGAATAACAGGAAAAATATCACACTGGAACCACAAGAATATGTAGAAATTCCTCACAAGTAGTGTTAGCATTAAGAGGATGTCCTTCCTCCTTTCAGGCTATGTTATGATAAATTGCATTGCATATTTAAGTTCTGTATAATTACAGCAATTGTATCTAATAGTACAGTACAGTTGTTTGTGGGATTAATTAAACATATCTATAAACCGATGAAGTGCTACACCGTCCAATATACTACACTCAAAATTGTAATCAATGGAATTTATGTCAGTGTTTTGCATTGCTTCTTCATTGCTCTGTTATTTCGGCATTCATTTTGCACAATGGAAAAAATTGGGGCACACTGGCAGATGTATAATCAGTTGCACAATGTTGGCATTCAGTAGAACGGCAATGTAACACAACTACTATGTAACTACATGAGGGTAGAGTCACACTAGAAACACAACATAGGATTGCAGCCAAAAACATTTCACAGGCAAGGACCTGAAATGTGTATAGATAGTTTGATCAGAGTTATTTTTTTTAATCTTGAGAAGGGGACAGACTCTTGATGATGGAGGGATGTGGCATGAAATACTTCTATATGCAGTTTGCTGTGCAGAGCTGTATAAATGCTAGGTCTTTATTTACTGAGTTCAAAGTTTTGTGCAAATAAGGAACTGTGAAGTAGAAACTTCAGCATCATTTCATGTTGAATTGCACTGTGCATGAGACACAATAATTTGTTTGCAATTCTGCTTACTTAAAAGGTCTCCATGGGATTTAACTGTTATATTCAGACACTTGGGACCCATCTATTATGATGAATCTTAATAGATAGAGTTGAATTTTATAATCCCTTCCTTGCATATGAGCACAGGCTAATACCTATTCTTCTTTCTAGAATCCTCTTTGCCTTGCTAACAAATCTGTGGTTAATCCAGGGCTTTCTAAAGTCCTGACCAGGATCAAGGAATGGAATGGCCACAAATTTACTTCTGATCAGAACTGGGTTTGTGACCCTTCATTCCTTGATTCTGGCCAGGATTTTAGAAAGCCCTGAATTAATCACAGATTTATTAGCAAGGCAAAAAGGATTTATGCATGAGAGCCAGTGTTGTGCAGTGGTTTGAGGGTTTGACTCTGGGGACCAGGGTTCGAATCCCTCCTCAGCCTTGAAACAAACTGGATGATCTTGGGCAAGTCACATGCTCTCACCCTTAGGGGAAGGCAATGGCAAACCTACTCTGAATAAATCTGACCTAGAAAACCCTATGATAAGTTAGCTTTAGAGTTGCCATAAATATAAATTGTAAATGACTTGAAGGCACACAACAACAATACACGCCTAGGATTCTGTTGCAAGGTGTATTAAATTGTTATTATTCAGAGACATAGCCATGAATTTGGAATATCGTATGCAAAAGGATCTTGTAGCATCTTTGCATGCATCTAGGGTTGTCATAAGTCAGGACCTCCAAACCGGGACAAATGTGGGACAACATTTTCTAATGTAGGACACTTTTATAAAAATGGAGGACACAAAAATTGCTGGCTTTTTAAAAAAATATATAGGGTGAGATAGAAGGGGGGTTAAATAAGGGAGTTTGAGAAAGGGGGGTTATAGAAGGAGGGCTAGATGGGGTACCTAGAGAGAGTTAGGGTTAGATAAAGAGGAGTAAGATAGAGAGGGGTTAGAGGGGGGCTTAGAAGAGACTTAAATAAGGGAGTTAGATAGAGGGGGTTAGAGAGGGCTTAGACAGAGGGGGGTTAGATGGGCTTAAATTCTAAAGCACCAGAGTTGTTCTCTCTGCAGGGCTCTCAGACTACATACACACTGCAGAAATAACCCAGTCTGACAGTACTTTAACTGTCCTGGATCAAGGCTATGGAATTCTGGGAAATGTAGTTCGTTGTGGCTCCAGAGCAGAGCTCTGCTTGTTCAGTGCCAGGAGCTGATCTGCCTGTGTAGTTTGGCTATCTGTGAATTTCACAAACTGCTCAGATTCCCAGTGATTGGGCGGTATATAAATAAATCCTATTATTATTATTATTATTATTATTATTAAATAAGGGAGTTAAAACAGTGGTTCCCAAACTGTCCTTTAAGAGATTTTGGACTTCAACTCCCAGAAGCCTCAGACATGTTACCCAATAGTCTGAGATTCTGGGAGCTGAAGTCCAAAATTACTTCAAGAGCACAGTTTGGGGATCACTGGGTTAGAGAGAGGGGGGAGTAGATAGAGAGGGGTTGGAGGGGGGTTTAGATGGAGAGAAGGTGGTAGATAGAAGGGGTTAGAGAGGGCTCAGTTAAAGTGGGGTAACAGGGGGAGAGGGAGTCAGAGAGAGGGTTAGAGAGGAGAGGGGTGTGTGTTTGGGGGGCCTTGGGGAGGGGGCTTCCAATGTCCAACAGGGGTGATCCTGGGGCCCAGGAGGGGCCTGGAAGGTGCCCTCTTGCCTCTCCCGGGTGCCAGCCCCTTGCTCCTCTTCTGAGCCTTGCCAAGGCTCTTCCTCCTCTTCCTCTCCGACAGCTGGGTCCCTGAGGTGCCCCTCCCCTTTATTGTGGCAGCTCTCCTGGCGCTTCAGAGCCCCTTCTTTGCAAGAGCAGGAGGAGGAGGAGGGCTGGGGGGCAGGGGTTCCAGGAAAGGGCCCTTTCCTTCCCCAGACCGGGCTGCCCCAGAGGCCAGGGCCCTTTCCTCCCCTCTCCTAGCGGCCTGCCTGGACGGGCGGGGGCCACTGCTGCTGCCGACCTGCCTGGCCCTGCCCCTCCTCGTGCCTTGTTGCCCTGCCTGACTAAGTCTGCTCCTTGGGAGGGGTGGCCAATAGGGGCAACGCAGAGCAGCAGAGCCCTCCCCTGCCAGCTCCAGCCCTGGCTGTTGCGCTCATCACAATATAGGGATGCAGCAGGGCCAGGAGCTGGGTAGCCACCCGAGGGCATGACGGGACTGGGAACGCCCCCTAGAAAGCGGGAGAGTCACGCCTCCCACCGGGTTATGGCAACCCTACATGCATCTGAGGAAGTAGACAAAGTTTACGAAATCTTATGCTACAATGTCTTCTACACAGAAGCTAGAGCATCCCTTTGTATTTTTATAACATATTTTTATTAATATTCACACAAAACATAGTGACTTAACATCCATCAACATAATATTTAGACATACATAACATTACATTATAAAATACATCAGACAATATCAAACAATACCAAAAAAGCCAACAAAAATCATAAAAACAAAAAATGACTTCCTTCCTAGTAGTTCATACCTTTAAAGTAATATAATTGTCTAATCTCTTTACAAATGATAATGGTTCAATTCTACTCTTGATAATTATATTTTGCTTTTACAGGATCCCTTTGTAAACTGTTATTAGTTGATAAACTTTATGGGTAAGTGGTCTTAAACCAGATGGAATGTATCAGTCAATCAGTCAAGAAGACACCATTATGAGCTCAGGAGAAATCTCTTTGGAGATGGAACATTAGAGTAGGTCCATCCTTTTGGGTAATGGGAGAGAGTAGCCCAAGCCTGGTTGTTTCAGAAGACTGACAAATGGGGGTTGATTTTTTTTTCTTCCTAATGGGCTTGGAAACCTGAGAAACCATTTGGACCTTCCATTTCCCTGATTCTCGCTTTGTTGAATGTCAGAAGTAAAGAGCTAAGGTGAGAACAGCTTCCCTCCCCACAAAAATGGTCGTGATGCTTTGCAAACATCCCTGGGAAACTTGACTAGAGAAGGTAAGAAGGCCAGAACAAGGAACACCTGGGAGATCAGTAGAAGTCAGGAAAGAAACTGGAAAGAAATGAGTGGGTTGAGCCAGCAATTTGGCCTCATGTTAAGAGGAATGGTGTTAGATTTGTGAGGACACCTGGCTGAAACCTCTGCTCAGCACTGAAATCTACAGCGTGACTTTAGGTGAGATATCTACCTGCCTCACCTACCTTACAGGGCTGTTATGGGGACAGACTGGAAAACTAGTGGCAGGTGGGGAGAAGCGGCATTCTAAAAACATTTGTAAAAATATTTTTATTGGATTGTAAAGATGTTTTTGATATAGTTGATAGATTTTTATGTATTTGGATTTTTAAGATTTTAAAGATATTTTTAAAACAAGAAAGAGGCACAGCTGAAGAAAAAGAATATATATATTTTGGACTTACATAGGATATGAACATGGGCTAGACATATGGACTTTATTGCACAGTTTAAAAATCCATATTACCACTGTAGAATTCAATTCGAATCTGGGATACATCCAGATTTTTCCACACATGTTTTTGTCACCAACGCAGCTGTGTGGGTGCATCCTGGGTAACATCCAGCTAAAATTCTGAGTTCAGATGGCCTCTCTGCAAAGCTGGGAGCCTCCTGGCTTTGCAAGTCGGCTGGCTGAACTCGTATTCTAGCCCAATGTTACCCAGGATGCACCCGCCTGGCGGCGTTGGCAGCAAAAACGTGTGTGATTGAAATCCAGATGTATCCCAAATTTGAATTGAATTTGGCAGCGGTAATTCAGAATTTTAAACTCTGTGATAATCTCCATAGACACTGATATAAATTGACAATATTGCCAAAACGTTTTTTAAAAGTTGGCATCTCTCAAATGCAGAATTATGCATAGCTAAAGCAGTAAGATCTGTCAACCGCTGAATGATAGACAGTGAATGTTCATCTTTCCAACCATCGAAGAATGCAATGATAAAAGTAGGCAGAGTGCAAATATTTACATTTAAATCAGATTTTATTTAGTTTTAAAAAATAATCATCCATAAAATACTAAGTTTCTCTCTTTTTTAAAAAAAATAAACAATGTACAGTCAGCCCTCCATATCCCTGGATTCTTCATCCATGGAGCCAACCATCCATGGCTTGAAAATATAGTCATCTCTTCATAGCCATGGAATTTTTTTATCCACAGCTTGAAAATATTCCAAAAAGCAAACCTTGATTTCACCATTTTATATAAGGGACACCATTCCACTACACCATGATATATAGTGGGGCTTGGGCATCATGAATTTTGGTATTCACAGGAGAACCGGAAACCAAACCCCAATGCATAGCAAGGGCTGACTGTATTTTTAAAAAGATCCAAAAAGCAATCTTTGATTTTACCATTTTATGGCAAAAGGACACCATTTTACTATGCCATTGTATTTAACTGGGCTTTAGCATCCACAGATTTTGGTATTCGCGAGGGGTCCTGGAACCAGACGTCAGAGAATAAGGGCCCGCTGTACTGTTTTATAATTGTGATACTGATGCCAAGGGCCCACTTTAGTTACAACTGAATTTAATTATCAACACACTAAACCTATATTTATAGTCTCAAAAATGAATGAATGACTGTTTCATTACATACCTTGTGACAAGCCAGAATTGACAAGAAGGTAACAGTTTGGGGCAGGCTGGTGGATTACTGGCAAGTAGAGTGGCTAAAGAAATCCTGAACATTGGATCGTAAGGTATGCCTCTGGCAAGACCCAGCTTTTTTCGTACTGATCTCTCTGAAGACAGGCAGAGAAAGCTTTGATTTCTTCCAGGGTTGTTTCTAGAGCTTGCTGATACAGATATAAGCCAGAGAACCAGGAAAATGGAGCTCCCTTTAGAAATCTTGGTCTTCAGAATTGTAGTCCAGTGGTCAAATCATTACACCGTGACCTAGCAATAATTGCTGAAGTCAAGAAAGGAATAAGAAAAAAAACCCAATTGCATTTATTTATTTATTAAAATTTGATCCTGGCCTTTCCAAAAGGTTCTAACAGGAGCTATAAATGTCCTTTCTGTGATCCCAGTCAGCCATTATTTTGGAACATATTACAAGGCCATTATGTCAAACACCCAGCTTCTATGCAGCAAGCAGAGTATTATGCAGAAAGGGCATTGATTTCTGCATTAAAAACAAAGACTGGCATCCTGTTGGTTTTTTATTTACACATAAATTCTTTTACCACTGCAGCTGTAGTTTTTGGCATGGTGCAGTATCAGTATTCACAAATGGAGTTCTGGTAGTATAACCAGAGGTTGTGCATTCTTGGATGGTGCACAAATACTCACCAGTGGTGTTAGTGTACGATGTGATTCAGAAACAGCACACTCATTGGCAGAGATGCCGTTGGTTGCACAAAGTTGGCGTTCAGTGAAAGGAAGTGCAGCACAACCACCGCTTAATTACTCAAGTGTAGATTTACACTATGCAAACTTTTTTTTGGTACCAATGACTTTTTTGGGGTGAAAAAGGTCCTAAAATGCTCCCCTCCTGCATCTCAAGAAAACCTCCAAACCCATGTAATCTCAACCAGCACAGAGAAAAGTGTTGAAATTATTACTTTTGCATATAGGAATGAAATAAGCAAAGATTTCCATCCCTGGTCATTGCAGACTAAAAGCCTGGGTATAGATGTGCATCCATAACATTTAAAATAAATTATGCAAAGTGGTCTTGTAGCACCTTTGAGACTTCTTTCGCTCAGTCTCAAAGATGTTACAAGGCCCCTTTGGATACTGACATTCCATACTAACATGGCTATGTCTCTGGTTGCTGCCACTGCACAAATATAAAGCAGTTTGACACCAGTTTAACTTCCATGGCTCAGTGCTATGGAGGGCTGGGATTTGGTGGAGTACCAGAGCTCTCCTCTCTCACAAAGCCATAAATCCCAGAATTCCATACTATTGAGCCATAGCAATTAAAGTGGCGTCAAACTGCTTTATTTCTGCAGTCTGGCAGCAGCCCAAGACTTAAAATAAAGAGTTGTTTGGGCCTTTTGTGCATCCAGTGTTGGCTTATTTAACATACTGTACTAGGTGCCTGTCATGTTAGGGCCTGGCTTGCATTTGAGTGCTGAAAACTTATGTATGTAGTGCAGATGTGTAGAAAACCTCTTTCCTCCCTCTATTAGAGTTTCTAGTCATCTCTTTTCAGTCCATACATCTGTCCTTAAGAAAGCCATGGGCTTAGCTAAAGAGATTCTAGAATACCTGTATCGTACTGGAGAGCTGTCTTTCTGGGCATCTGAGCTTTGTGGTCTCCTTCTTATCTCCTGATTGAAAACAGAGCAACTCAAGATGGGGTTGAATGTTGGAATGGTATCGGATAATAAACTATATCCAAGCAGGGTTGTCTTGTGCAGAAGATGGTTGCAACACCCTTATATGGGGCTTCCCCTAAGCAGGACTGTTCCAGATGTGGGATTGCAACTCTCATTGGCCATGCTCCTGGGGATGATGAGAGATCTGCTCTAACACATCTGGAGGGTGTCATGTTGGGGAAGACTGCCACAGTCCACCCATCCAGGACTGCTGACTGACCAGCAGGAGCTTTCCAAAGTTTTTGGGAGGGACTCTACCCTTGTGAGTCTGTAAGTTTTTTAGCTAGAGATATTTTGTACTGGACCTTTAACCTTTTGATACACAGTGCAGATGCCTGATGACTTAAGGTTCTCCTTGTTCAAGAATGCCAGACTGCAGGGGAATAGAACTGGATCCACACATCCTCCAACTGCCCTGATTTGGCATGAACGGTCCCGATTAATCCTCTGTCATCCCACTTTGTCAGCTGCTTTAAAAATATCTCAGTTTCTCTCTCCTCCCACTTCCCCTTTTGTTCTCAGCTCCCTTCAATTCTTGCAAAATGAGTTCAAAGTGCAAAAGTAATTCACATCTCTTTAACTCAGAATCTTTCCCTTCCCAGCAGACTCTGGCAAGAGCAAACAGCTGCATTCCCTCCTAGCTTGTGTGTTCTTCCTTGCTGATATTTTTTTCAGTCTTGACCACACTCTGATGTTGTTTGGCCACACACATCCCTGTTTTCATCTGTGAAACTGCTCCAATGTGTCTCAGGTTGAGGGAGTTCCTTACTGGTCTTACAGTCCAAGACCCTTTTAAATGAGGATCCCTGGGAATGTTGGAACCTGGCACTTTTTGCATGCAAAGAAATCTGCTTATCTGCTCTTTTGTGAACCTCAGTTTCCTTCCTCTGTGATGTGTGTTTTCCTTTTTAAAGTGAGATGAGCCACATTTAACAGGGGGTTATTCAGATCTGAAAAATATTGTTGATGAATGTGGGATTAATCTTTGATGTTCACATGCATTTTGAATGCACCTGCTCAAGTTTTTTGGGGGGCTACCCAAAAAGCCACAAATTCCAGCGTAATCCATCTCAGGGTATTTTTTTTTACAAGTCATTCTTTTTTACTTTCGTGTGACTATGCAAATAATTTCACTCATGCATTCTGGGTTTGTTGTTCTCACTAAAGAACCACATCTCTGTGAGTTCAGTTGCTCACACAAGTCAGCACTCGAATAAAGATGGAGTCCATGATGCTGATGAGTTCAAAACATGTTCAGGGAATGCAGTGTTTTATCCCGGTTTATCCTGCGTTTATTCACATTGGTTATTTAAACATCTGAGAATCTGAATCTTTTTGAAAAAATTTGGAAAAAATCTGACATTGATTATCCCTGGTTAATTCTATACCCAAAGTAAGCCCCCCCCCCCCCCCCCCAAAATTTTTTTGAATCATAAAGCTTGTGAACAACAAAGATTCAACCCACATTCTACCTGAATTATTTTCACCATTTGAATAACCCCCAGGTTTTCCTAAAAGATTCACATTGTCGGCTGTGTGAATAATCGATGAGGATATCCTGGCATAAGCCAGGATAAAACTGCATGCCTTGAAGGTGTTTTGGATACATCTGTGTCAGTGACTCCATCTTTATTTGCGTGAGCAACAGAACTCACAGAGATGTGTACAGATGAACAACAAAACTAGAATGCGTAAGTGAGATTATTCTCATAGTTGCACTAAAAATAAAAGTCTGAATAACCCCACAGAGATGCAGTCTGTTGTCTCTCCAGTCATCTTATCAAGGGGAGGAAGGAGATTTAAAATGCAGGCTTACTGAATCCTGATACTTCTCGGACCAAGCAAGGGGCATCGTTCATCTGGTGAAGGATTTAAACCCTTGTGAAGGAGGAGAATGAGTGTTGAGCAAAGCACACCCAAGTCTCCTAGACTATACAGTACAGGACATCCCACTCCAGCTGGAGACTCAGCCCTACAAGGAGATTTGACCGGTCGGGGGGAATGCTCTTGTGATCTGGACAACTTCTAACCTGCTTCCCCATAAAGCTAACCTGCTTGTGAGGTTTGTGCTGTTCCTGCCTTAATCCTTGGGGTTCTTTGACAGGCAGGAGGGAGCAGATTCATCTTTCACACAGGCCAAACTGAAACCAGAAGACTAAAAGAGTTTAGGGACAGCCTTAATGGAGTCATTTTTTATTAAGAAAATAAAAATAAATTATTGTACTTTGTTATTACATACAAATAGACAAACACTTCAACATAAAAGACACACATACAAATAAAGATAAAGCCTCTTTGGAGGAGAGATAATCTTCTTATCTCTTGTCTGTATTAGATTTGCATTTTATACTTAATACTCGATTATACAATTATCTTGTAGAAAAGTTCCATATTTTTGCTACTTCTGCCCATTTCTCTTCATATTGTTGAGTTGTTTTCCCTGCACTATACATAGTCAATGTATCCATAACTGCTAATTCATTATATTTCTTTGAAAGTATTACACTTTGTAAATTTCAAATTATTTTTCCATGCCTTTAGCGTTAATGGAGTCATGACAGACGCAGGAATGTTCTCTGAACCTGACTTTGCCCTCTATGCTAATTGGCTAGATATTTTATTTTATTTCATCAAAAGCAGGGATGGAAAAAATGAGTGATATGTGGCCCTGGCCTGGGCCTTTTTCAAGGCATACAGTTGGCCCGCCATAGCCACTGATTTTTTATCCAGGGATTCAAGCATCCACAAACTGAGAATATTGAATAAGCATATGAATTCCAAAAAGCAAACCTTGATTTTGCCATTTTTATATACAGGACACCATTTTACTATGCTACTGTATATAACAGGACTTCGAATTCACAGAGGGTCCTGGAACCAAACCCCAGCGGATGCCAAGGGTCCACTGTATATCTATCCTGATTTGTCAGGGACAGTTCCAATTAATCCGTTGCCATCCCACTTTTCCAGCTGCTTTTAAAATGTCCCAGTTTTTCTCTCCTCCTTCCATTTTTCCCTTGTGAATTCCAGTGTTGTACAAAGACACAACCATGCACAATTCACAACAAGGAACATGCACAACCATGTTCATTGTGTGCACCTGTAATTCTATTTCGATAGGCCTTGAACTAAATACAACCATTCCACAGTGAATAAAAATGTCCAGCTACTTCCATATGGGAAGTTACATGCATAAGACATCCACAGGATCTCTGCTAATGTGTCTCTTAGAACTGAGATATTTTTTTTTCTTTTGAAAGGTAATTAGTTACAGATAGTTCTGTACCACAGAGTTGTTATTATTGTAGTATAATTTTAAAAAAGTAACTTAATTTTTGCATTTGATCCATTTGATTTTTTAAAAAAGTCCATCAACATTGGACTTGTCTTACAGTACTACCATTCTCTTCTCTGTGCCTTAACATGCTCAACACAGCCTAAGGCACAGTCCAAGCCCATCCTTCACCCTTGTGCTACTCCTCTTCCACCATTTAGTGAGGTCACCTTCTGACAGGGATAAACATAACTTTTAAATGTAAGTATTAGACCACAATTAGAATGGGTTGTTTATTCTCGCTGTCTTGAGTTTCTTGAAGCCAACTCCATCCTCGATCCCTTTCAGTCTGGTTTCCGCCCAAGGCATTCTACTGAGACAACTCTCACTAAGATTTCGAATGACCTTTTACAGGCCAAGGCTAATGGCCTTTACTCTGTTCTCATCCTTCTTGATCTGTCTGCAGCCTTTAATAATAATAATAATTTGTTTTATTTATATACCGCTATTCCAAAGATCATAGCGGTGAACAGCAAGTAAGCTAATTAGCAAGTAAGCTAATTTGCCCCCAACAGTCTGGGTACTCATTTTAGCGACCTCGGAAGGATGCAAGCCTGAGTCGAGCTTGGGCCCTTTTGCTGGTCTTGAACTCGCAACCTTGTGGTCTTGAGTAAATGGCTGCAGTACAGGCATTTAACCACTGCGCCACCAGGGCTTTGACACCGTTGATCACTCTCTTCTAGTTAACATACTTTCTGACCTTGGATTCTCAGACTCTGTTCTTGACTGGTTTAGATCTTACTTGTCTGGCAGATCTTTTGCAGTAGTTGCAGGGGGTCAGACTTCTTCTCCTGTTCCCTTATCTGTTGGAGTTCCCCAGGGCTCTGTTCTGGGTCCCCTTCTGTTTTCTCTCTACACACTGTCCTTAGGTAAACTCATTAGCTCTTTTGGCTTTTCCTACCACCTGTATGCTGATGACACCCAGCTGTATCTTTCCACTCCTGACCTTTCTCCAAGGCTTGAACAGCAAGTTTCGTCTTGACTCACAGCTGTCTCTCAGTGGATGTGCCATTGGCGTTTGAAGCTCAACATGTCCAAGATGGAGCTTCTTGTCTTTCCTCCTAAGCCCACCCTTCAACTCTCCTTTTCTGTCTCTGTGAACAACATTTCTATTCAACCAGTCCAGCAAGCCCGCAGTCTTGGTTTTATCTTTGACTCTTCTCTGTCGTGTATCCCTCAGATCCAGACCACAGCCAAGGCTTGTAGATTCTCTTTATACAATATTGCCAAAATCTGACCATATCTCTCCTCCTCCACTGCCAAGATCCTGGTCCATGCCCTAGTGGTCTCACGACTTGATTACTGTAACATCCTCCTGGCTGGGCTTCCTCTTTCTCACCTCCGCCCTTTAATTTCTGTCCAGCATTCAACTGCATGCATTGTCACATCTGCCCACCGCTGTGACCATATCTCTCCTTTGTTGGCATCCCTTCACTGGCTCCCCCTCCCTTTCTGTATTCAGTATAAGCTCCTGCTGTCGATGCTTAAAGCCCTCCATGGGCTGCCCCCCCCCTTATTTATCAGACCTTCTTTCTCCTCACCTTCCCACTCGGGCCCTCCGTTCTCGTAGTCAAAGTCTGCTGTCTCAGCCCAGGATTTCCTCTGCCCCATCCCGGATTCGCCCCTTTTCACTTGCTGCCTCTCACTCCTGGAACCTTCTTCCCCCACAAGCAAGAGCCATCACTTCTTTAACCAGCTTCAAAACAGAGTTGAAAACCATCCTGTTCTGAGAAGCCTTCCCAGGCATTGCATAATTGTCGCTTGCTATTTGGTTTTCTTTTGTTGTCTGTTTATCAAACCATTTCCTGTATTGCTATGTACTGTATATGCATTATCCTACTTGAGAGTATGTCTTTTCCCTGGAAGAAGATTAACCATCCATTAAGAAGCCAAGCCCTCCCTCCAGTCCATCTGCCTTGGTCCAGGCCTTGGAGGTAGAGAGGAACTGCTGGACCTCTTACCCTTCCCCTCCACCACTCCCTTCTCCTTCTGTGTCATGTCTTTTTAGATTGTAAGCCCGAGGGCAGGGAACCGTCTAATTAAAAAGATTGTATGTACAGCGCTGTGTAAATTTACAGCGCTTCATAAATAAAGGTTAATAATAATAATAAAAAAGAAATTAGGTTATCCTTTCTCAAATAACAATGCCAGGGGTGGTAATTGTACAACCACCTGATGTTGTTGGAATGTATCTCCCAGCATTCATCACCATTGACAATACTAGCTGGAGATGATGGGAGCTGCAATCCAAAAGCATCTAGAGGAATTTTCATAGAGGTTGCCACATTGGACTTTTCATTATAAACGAAGAAGGGAAAAGGAATAGTGTGGAATGTTAAGACTAACTGTGTATTTCGGCATATACCTTCATGGACTACAAATTGTTTCTTCGGTGCAAGAGAAGAACACTGCAAACAAGACAAGAATGAAATCGTAAATCTGTTTATCTTTTCATTTTTTAATAGTGCCTGTGCAACAGTGAAACGATACACAGTTTGATGCTATACTGCCCTCTGGTGGGTCTCTTCTTTTATATATCTGACATCAGTTGCTTGGAAAATTATGACACAGTGCTTTGTGTGATAAAACATTGTGGGATAAAGCTATTAAAGCTACAGAATCGCATCTTTAGAAAGAGGCCAGTGTGGTGCAGTAATCTGCGTACTGGACTGCAACTCTGGAGACCAGGGTTTGATTCCTCGCTAGCTAAGAAATCCACTAGGTGACCTTGGGCAAATCACACTCTCTCAGGACTCTATCACACGGGAGGCAAACATCATTAAAACATGGTAATAGTGTGATACAGGGGAAAGATTATCACACCCCGTATGTGTCTCCAGTTTGTGTCCTGTGCGTAAACTGTAATGGATGGATCGTTGGGTAATAATGGAAACTCCTGTTGTTATCCAAGAATATGTCCATTACAGTTTACGCACAGGACACAAATGGGAGAAGCATGTGGAGGTGTGATAATCTTCCTCCCAATTGCACTATTACCATGTTTTAATCACATTTTAATGACACTTGCCTTCTCCATATAATAGAGCCCATAGTCTCAGGGGAAGGCAATGGCAAACTACCTTTGACCAATTCTTGCCAAGAAAACCCCATGATAGATTCACCTTAGTATTGCCATAAGTCAGAAATGACTTGAAGGCAAACAGCAACTTTGGATAATCTTATTGCATGATGTTGTCTTCATCTCATCACTGCTTTGTTATCAAGCGATGTTAGAGTGTGCCTATTCATTGATGGGGAAAACCCATCAATAAGCTTGCAAATGCACTAATCCTCAGCTGCACAACATCGCTTCAGCAACAGTTCTTATATTGGTAGCCACTTTGTGTCAGTGTCTCCTCCTTTCCCGCTGTCCCCACCACCTCCTCACTGTTCCCAAGTGGGCTGATTTCCTTAATTTTTTTCTGTTTCTTTTCCTTTTAAAACTTAAATTGCATTAGCATAATTCTGGAATTGCATGAAAAACTGAAAGGCACCCTGGGTAGGATTGCCTTAGGGTCACCGTAAGTTGACAATGACTTGAAGGCACACAACAACAATAACAAACATGCCTAATTTATTGTCTTGTCGTTGCATTTATGTTTTACTTGATGGCCTGGCCTTTCCACCGCGCAAAAAGGCTGTATCATCTGGACGCAGTGCTAGTGATGCTGCCTGCCATGTGGTTGGACACATGGCATGACGGTGGTGTCAGGGCAGTGTCAGAGTGTGCATTGGGTGGATGCCATGCCCCCGCTCTGTCCTGAGGCTGATAGGCAAACACTCAAACCACTACGCTACTGGAGTACAATCCCCATCAACCTAGGAGTTGGAATCCAGTATACCTGGATGTTACCAATCTCATAAAGGCTGGTTATAATGATATGAAGTCTAATCCCATTCATCCAAGACTCAGCTATACTAAGAGTGTGTTCCTCAAATAAACACTTAGGAAATTGCCAGTGAAACGCGCACCTGAAAGGTTTCAACACCCCCTCCATGCCTCCTCCACCTACACAGTCCAGTTGACTCAGGAAGGCTGGAGAGTGACTTTCTAAACCTCCCAAGCAACCTGATGAGGAACTCCCTGCAGAAGCATACAATTATCCCATCTGGCAACATGATCATTGGCCTTCTTCAGAGAAAGGCTCTTGTTGTTTTGCAACCAGCATGTTTATGTTGTAAGCACATGTGTGAACATTTCAGTAATAATATTGCTCCACCAAATTGTTCACTGCAATGACCTTAATTATCACCCCCCCAAAAAAAACCCAGCTATCAAAAGGGGAAGGGCTACCCAGCACATTAAAGAATTCCCCTTGATGCGGCCCATCTCAACCATCTTCAGGAAGGAAGGTTGTGCATGTATATCTTTGCGTTTGTGTGTGTGATTTTGTTCATCTGTAAAAAGTTGTAAGATCAGATAGGTGAAATACTTTAGGAATGTTCCAGTGATCATTTCTATTTTCCTGGATCCGGTAAGTCACTGTTACTATTTTGTCCTTTCTTTTGCCTTTCTTTTTGGTGCCATAAAAAAAAAAGTTTGGGTTTGCTCATTGATTTTCCTTCCATAATTTTCTATAGCTGCCATAATTACCAAAATGAAAGGATTGTTCAATGTCTTTTTGATTCAGTTGAGATATTCTTGTCTCTTTGAACTTTCCCCTGAGACCCTGATACTTGGTTTATCTTTAGAAAATATTCAGTTGACAGATAGATAGGACAGAGTCTTCTCAGTGGTGGCATCAGATCGGTAAAAGTCTTTCATTGGGGAGATCTGACAAAGTCCATTTCTTCTTTCTTTTCGACAGGAATTAAAAATATGCTTATTCCAGAAGGCACTAATAATCAAGCTGACCCTATTTCCTTGAAACAAAACCGAGACATTGGGATGGCAAAAAGGGGAAGGAGTTATGTATTTCCACATTCATGAAAATCAAGATGATAACAAAAGTTTTATTGCATGAAGCTATTGAGCTAACAATGATTCTTCAGTGACAGAATTCATACAAAACTTTCGGTAGATGTAGATGGGGACTGGATATCACCACTATCGTACCATGAATATTTCTCTGATGAAGCAATCCTGTGTAGCTTCGGTCTTTCAGCATCTTATCATAAACCTCTCACACTCCATGACACATTTTTCTTTTTGTTTGACAACCAGTTTCAAACAGGATTTCAAACCATTTTGCAATGTAACAAGCCATTATGGGACCAATTGACATTTTTATTAAAATGACAAGATGATCTGAAAATATGAAAAAAGTGGTACTGTCTCGTTTAGAATAGTAGATATGGTCAGCCTATTAATATTGTTTGTTGAATGGATAGCTCCTTTTATGCTTTGTTTCCTATCAGTATTTTCCATAGTTGTCATTGTTTTGCACCTTCAGGTAGACATATGGCTGCACTATCATGGAGATTTATTCAGAGGTTTGCCATTGTGGTTCTCTAAGGCTGAGAGCGGGTGCCCTACCCAGATCACCCTGTGGCTTCCATGGCTGAGCAGGATTGACCCTGGCCGTGAGCAGTGGGCATAGTATTTGAGTGTTGGACTATGACTCGGAGAATAGGGTTTGATTCCCCACTCAGCCATGAAACCCACTAGATACCATGGCAAACCTCCTCTGAACAATTTTTTCCAAGAAAACCCCATGATATGTGTGCCACAACAAACTACCATTCTCAGAATTCCATAGCATTGAGCCATGGCAGTTAACAGGTGTCAAACTGATTATTTATGTAGTGTGGATGCAGCTCTTGTCTTTTGTCTCAGGCAGCAAAACAACCAGAGAAACTGACAACAGTTCAACCAGCTATCAAAGCACTGGAGAATGCGGCAACATTCACTCCCAGCATGTTATTATCATAGAAACAACTACTTAGTAGTGACTGATGGTACTGTTATTAATAGAGTAATTGGACAGCATGTACAGTAAGTATAGAGTGAGTAATGGTGAGTAATGTGTGAGTATAGCATGAGGTGTTTGAGCATTAGACACAACTCTGGAGATCAGGGCCATGGAAACTTACTGACCTTGAAGAGTCAGACACTCTTAGCCCCGAAAACCCTGTGATAGGTTTGCTTTAGGGATGCCATAAGTCAGAAATTACTTGAAGGGACAGAACAACAAAAGTATGAGCCAACCTGGTGTATGTCTGAGCATGGACTGTGACACTGGGTGAACAGGGTTCAAATCGCAGTTTAGCTATGGAAACCCCTGGGTCACACTCTCTCAGCCTCAGAAGGAGGCAAGGTCAAACCCCTTTGAACAAATCTTGCCAAGAAATCCCCATGATAGTTTGCCTTAGTGTTGACATAAGCTGGAAATGACTTGAAGGCACACAACAAAAATATAGTATGGCAACATCAGTAAAATGGTGCTCAACTATTTGCTGCTTTTATGAGCAAATCTGACATTGCTCTTTCTTTTCCACTTAATCCAATGTCCTGTAATATAGCTATAAAATTTACTTTGGCAAGCACATCTGTTTTGCTTGAATGTTCTGCTTTCAATTCTGTTATGACAATATTTGCTCATGAGCCTATTAGCACAATGGGTGAAAAGTGCCCTAAAAGTTATGGTTTGCATCAATTTATGGATTAAAGTAGATGTGGGAATGTGTGGTTTACGCACCTACATGTGGCCCGGGTGGTGAGTTTCCTAGGTGGCCCGGGTCCTGAGACTACATTAACTTTTTCCAAAGTCCATGTTTTTAAAAAAAAAAATATTTTCCCACCAAGATTGTGCTTTTCAGCCAGATGTGCCTCCAGAAAACATGGATTTTCCTCTAAATGATATTGGAGGCACCCTCTCAAACAGTAAAAATGCACATTTTGAAAAATCTAACAATTATGATTGATGTAGGTTGTCATTTTACTAGTTTCAATATTGTTTTTCATTATTGCATTGTGCCAAAAAAATCTTAAAAGGAACAGTTGTCATGTCTAGTTTCCTCCAAATGGCAACAGTGTGGCCATGAGAGAGCCAAGAAGGGCACTCGAACCACTGCACATATTTAATGGCACCCTCTCTCCATATTTCCATTATCACTTACTGCTCTTAGGAAACAAAAAGCAGCTAGAATATGATAAAACTGAAATCAGCGCCATCCTTTTTCCTTGTGTATTATTTATGCATCCAGAGGCAAGGAACTACCAAATAAACAATTTGTAAATTTCTTTAGGAGCATTTTGAGATCCATTTAATTTTCTTAGACTCCCTTTATCACTTAATGCAGGGTAGGCAACCCTTTGAGCCGGGGGCCGGGTTGCTGTCCCTCAGACAATTGGGGGGCCGAAGCAAAAAAATAATATAAATATTTTTTAAAAGAATAAATAAATAACCAGGACAAATGTAGGACAAAATTTTCAAATGGAGGGCACTTTTTAAATAAAAAATGGAGGACACGCAAAAAAATTTGCTGATTTTTTAAAAAATGTTAAGATAAATGCCTGTTTCTGCGCTGATATAGAACATTGCCCTACCATGCCCTTGAGTGACACGCCAAGGCCCCGGCGGCAACGGCGGCAGGACCGGTCTGGGGCTGGCCCAAGGCTCGCCGGGCCGCATCCGGCCTGCGGGCCGCAGATTGCCTACCCCTGACTTAATGAGTCATTATAGCCAGCATCTTGTTTTAGGTGTTGTTGGGTGCCTTCAACCCTTTCCACTTATGACGAGCCTAAGCCACTTGCCTATCATGGGGGTTTTTTTTGGCAAGTTTTTCAGAGGGATTTGCCATTGCATCCTCTGAAGCTGAAGAGTGTGACTTGCCCAAAGTCACCCAAACTCTGGAAGGACCTGCCGATGAGATCTGTCAGAACATCATTAGACAGCTTAAAAAAGCGGTCAAGACGGATCTCTTCCGGCAGGCCTCCAGATTAACCATCCCGGCCCAGGTTCCCGTGTCCCTGATTCCCCATTCCCCCGTGGCCCCACTAGTGAGGGTGAGGATCAACAGAGGGATATCAGGGTTTTTAGTTTTTATTGTTGTTTTTTGCATGATATTGTGTTTTAATATGTTATCTGTTTAATACTGTCTTAAGGGGGGGAGGGATAAGTGTTTTAATTGTCATATTTTTATTTTACTGTTTTAACCGCCCAGATTGATTTGCCAGAGGGCGGTATACAAATAATATTATTATTATTATTATATTATTATTACCCAGTGGTTTTCCATAGGTGAACCAGGATTTAAACCCTGGTCCCCAGTGTCCTTGTCCAATGCTTAGACCACTACACCACACTAGCCATTGGGGGGCCTTCTCTTTCCTTTCCACATCATCTAAAAGCTTCCCCCCAGGACCACCATGGGCTCTTATAGCACACCCCATGGCCATTCAGTGGCTGGTGGAGAGCAGAGGGGGAGATTTGGGAGCATATTGGCTGAAACCTCCGCACGCAACAGCACATCTTGTTGAAAAATGCCATTGGTCTGCATGTCTGGCTATGGGGTCATAGCCAGTCACATTTTCAGTGCTGCCCCCAGCAACGGGACAGCCATTCGGGCTATTGCAGTGCAACAGTGAGCCCTGGAACAAAGGTATATCTAACAGTAGAAAATAATGCAGCCGACACCACTTTAAGTGCTGTAGCCCATCCTAGAGAATCCTGGGAATTGTAGTTTTGCAAGGTCTTTAGCATTCTCTGCTAAACAATGTTGGTGCCTCACATAACTACAAATCCCTGGATTTTGTAAATGGAATCATAGCAGTTAAGATGGTGTCGAACTGCATTATTTCTACAGGGGAGCCAAACAGAATTCTTAAGTTATCCTTACACTAACCACCAAGATCAGGCAATCATTATCGTTAAGTTTTCTTAGCAGAAGAATGATATTTAGAACAGGCACTGGGAAGTTATCCACTATTCCACCCAAAGGCAAGCACAGTTGCAAAACAGTAAACACACATTTCATCAGAAGGCCACGGCTGTTCCTTACCATAATCCTGAAAAAGGCAAACCATCTGCACGAATTACCTCTTTGTTGTCTTCCTTCTTCTATTTTAGATAAACATATCACCCTGTAATTCAGAATTTATTTCTCTTTTTAGAAAGCATTGCAATTGACATAATTTTCCAGACACGCAATTTTTTGGCAATAATAATAATAGGATTATTATATACTGCCCAATCACTGGGAACCAAGTGGTTTCTAGGTGATACGATCTCTTGGAATGATGAGTTCTGGAGTTCAGTGCTGAAGAGCCATTGCAGCTGAAACAGTTTTCT
>NC_056523.1:329520024-329560433 GCF_019175285.1 Sceloporus undulatus | reverse complement strand
TTTTTTTTTCTAGTGGGGAGGGCATAATCCTGTTAGGGCCTTGCGCTTGCACATACGTTTCCCTATGCGATGAGTAGGACATTTTTTGACTGGTGTAGAACAGCCATATTCAGACAAAGATAATAAAACAGAGGTTGTGTATGCAATTCTACTGTACATTTCCAGTCAATGTTGCCATTCAGCACAACAGTTGTGTAACACAATCAGTGCCACAGGGAGAGATTTACATTGTGGCAGTCTCAGCTTCTGTGATTTTATTGTACTTTTTTTGTTTGAGAAAAGATCTTTAGTAAACATTGACAAAGTGTATGGGATAATATCAAGTACAGTTGGCCCTTGACATTTGTGGCGTTGACTCTTGCAGATTTGCTTCTTTGTGGTTTTGATTAATATGTTCTCTCTAGGAATCTGTAGGTCCTCCAGCGCAACTCTGCCAAAAGTTGACCATAGAGTGTGCTGGAGAACCTAAAAGTCCCTAGAGAAAATGCTTCTCTAGGCATTTGTAGATCATCCAGCATGATTTTATGATCAACATGTTGACCATAGAATTGCACTGGAGGACCTGGAGATCCCTAGAGAGCTGTTCTCTCAGTAAAAAGATCTTTTTTTATTTGCATTTTTTCCACATCCACGGGGGTCCTTCACCCCTAAACCTAGGAAATGTGGAGGGAGCACTGTAATACAGTTGTTATTGATGATGATGGCCATGTTGTCATTGTGTAATAATAATTACTCTTGCATTGCCCTTGTTTTTGCTGCTGACAGGTGCTCATATGAATGCCTCCATTACCTTTGCAAACTGCCTGACAGGAAGACTCCAGTGGTACAAGCTTCCAGCATATGTGATTGGCCAGTTTGTGGGCTCCTTCCTCGCTGCCTGTACTGTTTTTGTAATGTACTACGGTATGTTGCTTCCTCACCCATCCTTCTAGCAGAACCTGAGAAGTACAAGGAAGAAACACTATGCTTTAAGCGGTTGTTATTAATGGCCTTGGAACATGTCAGGAATAATACATTAGATACAAAGAGGGTGGATGGTGTTCTGCACAAGAACAGGCTACAGTTCCAGCCCTACCAAAATCTTTGTTTGGTGCTGAAAATTGACACACGTCATGGCTACAAGAGAAGCATCATTGGTGGTCAATGGATGCAGCAATTTATTTATTTATTTATGGTATTTATACCCCGCCCTTCAGCCCTAATGGCTATCAGAGTGGCTTAACAGTCTGCATGAAAATAAGGCCTCCCAGACTAGCACAACCCAACAGGAGACTGATGTATTGTGTGTATTTATGTGCCTTCTAGTAACCTGTGGAGTGTATCCCTCAAGGAGCTATTCTGTCCCCCATGCTATTCAACATTTACATGAAACCGCTGGGAGAGATCATCCGGAGACACGGGGTGCGGTGTTATCAGTACGCTGATGACACCCAAATATGTTTCTCTGTGTCCCCGACTGATGCAGTAAATAGGGATGGCATCTCTCCTCTAAATGCCTGCTTGGAGTTGGTAATGGGCTGGATGAGGGAAAACAGGCTCAGTTTGATTCCAGAGAAAACGGAAGTGTTCGTGATAGGTTCCTCGGGTCCAGGGATGGAAATTTATCCACCTGTCCTGAATGGGGTTACGCTTCCCCTGAAGGACTCTGTTCGCAGTTTGGGGTGCTTCTGGATTCGTCGCTCCACCTTACATCTCAGGTGGATGCGACGGTCAGGGGCACCTGTTATCAGCTTCAGCTGATACGCCAGCTGCGACCCTACCTTGGCCAGGGGGACCTTGAAACGGTGGTACATGCTCTGGTAACCTCTCGGTTGGATTTCTGTAATGCGCTCTACATGGGGCAACCCTTGTACCATAGCTGGAAGCTTCAATTAGTACAGAATATGGCAGCTAGGTTGGTCACTGGATGCTCCAGGACCAGCCATATAACACCTATCCTGCAAGATCTACATTGGCTGCCTATTCGCTTCCGGGCGCAATACAAGGTGTTGGTTATAACCTATAAAGCCCTAAATGGCTTTGGCCCAGGGTACTTGGAGGACCGCCTCTCCCCATATAATCCGCCCCACACTCTCAGATCAGCCGGGAAGCATTTGTTAAGGGTTCCTAAGTCAAAATACACCTTGATTGCACAAAGGGTGTTTTCCATCTCGGCCCCGCAGCTCTGGAACTCTCTTCCCGACGAGCTCCGCTCCGTCACCTCTCTTGATCTCTATAGGAAGGAATTAAAGACTTTTCTCTTCCGACAAGCTTTCCCCCATGTGTCCTGACTTCATGCTGTTCTCCTCTGTTATACAATGGTTTTATTCAGCTAGTCTGTTTTTTCTGTTTTTTTATGCTGTTGTATTTTATAGTGTTTTAAACGTAATGAGCTGGTTTTATGATGTTTATATTGTATGTCTTGTATTCTGTTTTTGTATTTCTTTTGCCTTGTTGTAACCCGCTTTGATCTACCCTGGAAAAGCGGGCTATAAATAAAAATTATTATTATTTATTATTAATAATCAGATAGAATTCACTGTTTATTAGGGAGGTAATTCATCAGTCAGGCTAAATACCATAAAGGCTCCAGGTCCTGTCTGATCTTGGAAGCTAAGTAGGCTCAGCTCTGGTTAGTGCTTGGATGAGAGACCACCAACGAACACCAGGGTGCTAAAGGCTATAGTTCAGAGGAGGGAACTGACAAAGCCACCTCTGAGGATTCCTTGGCTAAGAGTGTACCTACACTGCAGAAATAAAGCTTTGATTGCCATGTCTCAATGCTATGGAATTCTGGGATTTGTAGTTTTAAAAGATGTTTAGCCTTCCTTATCAGAGAGCTCTGGTGCCCCCCCACCAAACTACAAATCCCACAATTCCACAGCATTAAGCCATGGAAGTTAAAGTGGTGTCAAACTTAGTTTTTTGTGTGTTTTCCGGGCTATGTGGCCATGTTCTAGAAGAGTTTATTCCTGACGTTTCACCAGCATCTGTGGCTGGCACCTTCAGAGAATGCTGGCATGGAAGAGTGTTGTGTGTGTGTGTGTGTATATATATATATATATATATATATATATGCATGTGCGTGCGTGTGTGCGGTAGGGAGGAGTGATTCCCATGTTAATCTGTGTATTGTTCTGTTGTTGATGGCAAGGAAATAAAAATATTGTGTATAAAATTACCTTTAGGCTTTGTGGATAATGTGTATGTGAAACATAAGTGAATTTTGTGTTTAGACTTTGGTCCCATTTGTCATTATATATGTATATGTAAATATTCCAAAATCTGAAAAAATCTGAAACACTTCTGGTCCCAAGCATTTTTGATAAGGGATATTCAATCTGCCCAAAGGCTGCATTAAAAACCCATGTTTTTGCTTGGCACCAAAGTGGAGGATATTCCATATAATTTGGGTGCCACAGCAGAGAAGGCCTTGCTTCTTCAGTTTTGCCATCTCCTGGACTGGCGCTTTCTTTGTCCTTGTTCAAGTGCTTAACTTGGTTGTTTCTCCTTCCATTTTAGAGGCTCTACAGGATTACACTGGAGGAAACCTGACCGTAACTGGGCCTACTGCCACCGCAGGGATCTTTTCCACCTACCCAGCCCCATACGTGTCTCTATGGGGTGGCTTTTTTAATGAGGTCAGTGAGCAAGGATTGACTGCTAATAACTTAGCTGTGAAACCTACAATTGTGGGGCCCTGAGGGAGGGGGCACAGAACATAAAGTATATACTCAACTATAAGTCAACTTCATGTATTAGCTGAGGACAGGTTTTGGGGCCAAACTTATGGCTTTTGATATGATCTGTGAATATGTTGAGGGTGAAATTTAGGGGCATGTAACAAAGGATTTAAAGGATGAAGCAAAAGAAAACAATGCCAAATAACTTACAAAATTCCAGCAGGCATGACGGTTTTTGCTCACACTAAAGGCTGGATAGATAAGAGAACAGAAGGGGGTCAGTGCTTCCAGGACAGATTGTACTCTTGCCATTCAATTTTTTGGCTAAAATTTCTACTTATATATGAGAATATACAGTAGTCAAGGCCAGTGCTTGTGGACTTCCATCCTTTGCACATCATACTGAAAGTCCCTTGCCCCAAACCTTTTGCCATTTGAGCTGTTGGTTTTGCATTTGCTCTGACATCTTATTGCATGGGGGTTAAAACCTTGGCTTACCTTTCCCAAATTCAGTCCTAATTCGGGAGGCAGCCGGGTGTTACTGCAAAGAAATCGCTGCCGAATTGCTGCCCGGGTCTGTCCCAGATGCAGCCCAGGTCCTGTAAGAAATCTTCCAATTTCTAAAAATGGTCTCAGAAGTGGATTACAGGACCCAGGCTATATCCAGGATGGACCCGGGTGGCAATTCAGCAATGATTTCTTTGCGATAACACCTGGCTGCCTTCTGAATTAGGACTGAAAGGTAAGCCAGGGTTTTCACCCTATGCAATAAGTTCCTTACACCTTTCTCAGAGTGCATCCACATTGCAGAATTAATGCAGCTTGACACAGTTTTAACTACCATGGATCAATGCTATGGAATCATGGGATTTGTAGTTTTGTGAGCTATTTGGACTTCTCTGTCAGAGAGCTCTGGTTCCCCCAACAAGCTACAGATCCCAGGTTCTCAGATTTTTTAGAGTCTCAGACACACAGTTCTGTGTCTATTTAATATATTCGCAAGGGCTGGGGCAGGGGCATAGCTGAGGTGTGTGTGGCAAAATGAAGGAATTGCCCCCAAATAAGAATTCTGTCTCCCATGAAATTTTCCATCAGCCCCCAAATCCTAGGGCGCTGGATCGATTTGTGTGCTGGGTCAAAATCTAGGGTGCTGGACCTATTTGGGAGATAAGTTCAACAACACCTTTAAAACCTAGCTTGTATTCACTTCTGCCCTCACATGGGAGTCACCATTGGGTGGGCTTGTGAAGGAACTTTGTGCCAAGATATAGGAAAGGAGTGTCATGGTCTGTTCTTGCTGCCCCCCTCTATGTGATGTCTTGATTCAAGAAGCCTTTCAAATTTTGACTGTTGGGCTCTCTCTATACCCTCCCTTCTTGCCAACCCCATCCCTCCAGTTCATTGCCACCTGTATTCTTTTGGTTGGCATCCTCGCTATCAATGACACAAAGAATGCAGCAGCCCTACATGGCACCGGCGCTTTCATCACTGGACTTCTTGTTGTGGGAATCGGCATGTCCATGGGGATGAACACCGGCTATGCCATCAACCCTTCCCGGGATTTGCCACCAAGGATTTTCACTGCCATCGCTGGCTGGGGACCGGAAGTCTTCAGGTGAGTCAAACTCATTACAAGGCTGGGTAACTGTGGCCCTGCCACATTTTTGTTTTGTTTTGGAACTGTAGCTCCCATAAACCCTTTATTATTGCCTCCAGTGGTTAGGATGGATGAGAGTTGCATTTTCACACACACACACTGTATGTGTATATTTTCAATGTGTTTGAGTGCTGGATGCATAGAAAAAGAGAGAGAAAGAAAAAGTAGCATGGAGTGTGAGAGAATGTGTACAGTGTAGATGCAGTATGTACAGTCTCCCTTATCTGGAACTCCAAAATCCAACAAAATCCAAAATTGTCCATGTGGGTGACACCTTTGCTTTTTGAGAGTTCAGTGTACACACAAAATTATTAAAAACATTGTCTATAAAACTGCATTCAGGCTTTGCGTATAAGGTACAAAATATAAATGGATATCATGTTTATATTTGGGCTGCTTCTCCAATAAATGTATATGCAAATATTCCGAAACCTGAAAAAGCTGAAATCCATAACTCTTCTGGTCCCAAATATTTCAGATAAGGAAGATTCAAACTGTAGAATATATAGTGGGAGGCATGGGCAATCCTGCTCTGGACAAATTTTGCCAAGAAAACCCTAAGATAGCTTCGCCTTAGGGTCATTATAAATCAGAAATGATTTGAAGGCACACGACAACATTGTGTGTGTTTGTAATATACACACTACATACAACACACATACACAAACTCTCTCTCTGTACACCCTCATACATGTCTGTTTATCTATCATAGGTATGTGTGTGTGTGCAGGGAGAATATACACACATGCACACACATGCACACACCTTTTACCTCTGTTTTAATTTTTGATAATTTGCCTTGTGTCAACAAAAATGGCCAGTGGCACACTTTGCCCATCTACCATCTATGTCTTCTCTGGGTGTCTTCTAGGACCAGCTCAACTGAGTGTCATCTTTTCTTTCAGTGCTGCCAATTGCTGGTGGTGGGTCCCCATTGTGGCCCCGATGCTGGGAAGCCTGGTTGGAGTCTTTGTCTACAACATCCTTATTGACTTCCACAACCGGTCCCAGAAGGAACTGGAACTAGAACTGGAACCCAGCCAGAGTGACAAATACAGGAAGCACGACCTTGAGGCTGGAGGGACCCCAGAGGTCCAGTTGTGAAACCAGAGCTCCCATCCCATGGATGCTGGACTTAGGACAGTTTGATGGCTGCTTTTAACAGACTGCAAGATTTTGAATTTACCATTGGACATCTAAGCACATAGAGCCATTGTGGGTATTTCAGAGGAAGAAGGCACACCTTGGATAAAGGGGCACATGAATGTTGGATGGAATGGAAGAAGACTGGAGTTAATTTGCCAACACTGAATCTCAGTGTGAACCTTAAGAGCCTTGTAAAAATCCCTTTGGAATGGGATTCTCAAATGGCATGTTCAAAAGAGGCACCTTGAGAAAAATAAATATGTGAGATAAATATTCAGTGCCCCTAAGAATAAAAGAAAGATATTCCCACACATCACTAGTTCCTGCTTCTTTGCCCTAATGTAGAGTGCAAATCAAGTGACTCTTCAGATGTTGCACTGCAGGTCCCAGCAGTCCAAGTCCCCATAGCCAGTCATGAACAATGATGGGAATTACAGTCCGACAAGCCCTGAGGGTCCACAGGATTTCCACATATTGGCAGTAGCATCATTATAGTGGGAGGCAGAAATAGAGTGGGCCTTTGGTAGCCACTGGAGTTTTGTTCCAGTGGACACCAAAATATGTGGATGCTCAAGTCCCATTAATGGCATTGTAAAATTGTGTCCCTTATATAAAATGGCAATATCAAGGTCTTCTTTTTTGGAATTGATATGTAGTTGTTGAATATTTTCAAGCCATGCAGGATCTTATGTATTGAGATTCTTGACAAAGACTGCACTGATTGGTGAGGAGGAATCCTACCAAGAAGCTCAGAACATCTAACTGCTGGGGAAAGGGAAGAAGAGGCTAAGATGCCATATTATAACTGGGCTGTTCCACAGATGCAAGTTGCCAATCTTTTGATCTAGGAGCCAATGAGGAATGCAGCACGCACCCCTAGCCACATTTATTTCTCCATAGCCTAAAAGCCAAATGTTACTCTTACTTGAAGGAGACCCACTGCATCAGTGGAACCTTCTTAACTCTGATGTTCATTGATTTAATGGGTCAAAGCTAAGACGAACAGTTGGATTTAAGTTAAGCTGTCTCTTGCTAGAAACAATCAATGGGGTATGGTGGTTTGAGTGCTGTATGAGACCTCTGGTATGCCTCTGGGAGACCAAGGTTCAAATCCCTGTTCCTCTATGGAAACCCATTGAGTGATTTTGAGCAAGTCATACTCTTCCATCCTTAGCGGAATGCCATGACAAACCTGCTCTGATGCCACCTTGTTGCTGTTAACTGCTGTCAAATCAATTTTGATTCCAAGAGATCTCCAAGTCACTTTGTCATCAACACTTTGCTGAGGTCTTGCAGAGTCAGGACCATGGCTTCCTTGATTGACTCCATCTGGCATGTGATCTTCCTCTTTTCCTACTGGAAACCATGCCTTAATGAGGAGAGACTTGGGGAGCTGGGTATGTTCATACTGAAAAAGAGATGGTTAAGAGGTGATATAATAGCCTTTTTAAAGTATTTGAAGGGATATCATATTGATGATGGAGCAAGCTTGTTTTCTGCAGCTCCAGAGAGTAGGACCCGTAGCAATGGATTCAAACTAGAGGAAAAGAGATTCCACCTCAACATTAGGAAGAACTTCCCAAGAGTAAGAGCTGTTTGAAAGTGGAAGACACTCCCTTGTCTTCTTCTTTGGAGGTCTTTAAACAGAGGCTGGATGGTCATCTGTTGGGAATGCTTTGATTGAGAGTTCCTGCATGGCAGGGGGCTGGACTGGATGGCTCTTGTGATCTCATCCAACTCTGATTCGACTGCCTTCTACCTTTACCAAGCATTTACTATTGAGTCATGATGTCTCATGATGGCTAAAGTATGACAGCCTCAGCTTAGTCACCTTGGTTTCTAGTGAGAGATCAAGTTGATTTGCTCTTGAACTCATTTATTTGTCTTTTAGCAATCCACAATATATGTAGAGCTCTCCTCCAGCACAGTTCAAATTAGTTGATTTTCTCCCTGTTACTTTCTTCATTGTTCAGCTTTCATAACAGTACATAGAAATGGGAAATACAATCGCATTGGACAATCCTAACTTCAGGATTCGATGATCCATGGGTATGTTTACACTTCAGGATCTTGTCTAGTTCCTTCATAGCTATCCTTCAACCTAGCCACTTAGTGACAGCTAGTTTCTTTATTGAAGGAAAGAAAGCAGGGTGGGTGTCTCTCCAGTTTCCCTGAAAAGAAAATTAATGATACAGACAAGAAAAGGCAGGAATTTTGTTTTGTTCAGTGCTAACAAAATTAAACCCAACGCTCGCCAGTTTTATAGAGATCTTTGTAGGTGGGGACTGTTATTACCCCATTGCTTCCTTTTCAACATGAGCCCCTTTCCATTCCTTTTTCTAACTCCCTCAGTTTGCCCTATTTGGGAAGGGAATTATAGTAGGAATGGGGTATAAGAGAGCAAAACCTAGGGTCGTTTTCATATATACAGTTAGAGCACTTTGATATAATGGCATAACCCTATGGAACCATGGGATCTGTAGCTTGCAAAGGCACTAGAGAATTACAAACAAAATTACAAATCCCAGGATTCCATCAGCTGCAACCATGGCAATTAAAGTGGCATTAACCTACTATCATTGTGTAATGTGAACAAGTCCCTAGATTTCCCTCTTCCTCTAGACCTCTCCAGAAAGTCTGGACAGCTACCTGCTGGGGATACTTTAGCTGGATATTTTTGCATTAAGCAGCAGGGTGGACTTGGTGGCATCTAGGACCACTTGCAACTCTATGATTCTATGTCCTGTGGTCAGGCTGATGTTCAGCTCACTGCTCTGGCTGCTTTTCAAAACATTGAAACGTGAAAATGAAGTGGAGGATGTAATTCTGAGACAATAGTCATTTCCTGGGTGGATCTTATACAAAAAGCCCCTTTGGAGACATGTGACCAGAAAACAGACCTTCAAAAGCAACTGGAGAAAGTGGACTTCACCAAAAAGGCAAGATTGGAAGAGCATTTGCAGATTAAAGATGCTGTTTTGGAAAACACATAGAAAATCCTGATCTTGCACCGGACTGTAATATGTGAGCTGTGTGCCACAAGTGGCACAGGCAGGCAGCGGGATTGATGGCATTGTGTAGACAGCTTGAAGACTCACAGCTCGCAACTTTTGGACTAAACAAACCAACGAGCAGCAAGCTTACACTATAATTGTCAAAGAAGGAGGGAAACAAGGGTAGATAATGAAAATAATTAGCATAACTGAAACAGAGACGTATCTAATTTTCAAAATATATGCATATGTATTAACAATATTGAATCTCAGTATTAAGAAGTCGAACAACAGTATACAAATAGGAAAAAAAACTATGCTGTATCCTTATAAATATCATAGATAGTCCAAACCAATAAGATAAACGTCCAAAGTGTTGGCAGTAAAATTATCCTGCTGTCTCACAGAACATATCTAATCCAAAATCTGGGAAAAATCATTGATGGTACTTGCAGTATAGAATGTTTCAATATTGCTGATGAAGACTTCTTGTGAGTCGAAACGGCCACATAGTACTCTGGAGGTAGCCGTCTTTCCACTTTTGAAAGCCTCTACTATTGAAAGAGATTGAAGGACATTGCTACCAGTAAAAGTTACATTATTTGTCTTCATGCTACCATACTGCAAGTACCATCAATGATTTTTCCCAGATTTTGGATTAGATATGTTTGGTGAGACAGCAGGATAATTTTACTGCCAACACTTTGGACATTTATCTTATTGGTCTGGACTATCTATATTTATAAGGATACAGCATAGTTTTTTCCTATTTGTATACTGTTGTTCGACTTATTGTTAATACATATGCATATATTTTGTAAATTAGATACCTCTCTGTTTCAGTTATTCTAATTATTTTCATTATCTACCCTTGTTTCCCTCCTTCTTTGACAACTTTTGGACTAAGTCAGTTGGGATTTCATTTACACAGCAGGCCTGAAGTGGCTTTTGAAATGTCCCAGTTTCTTTCTCCTCATCCACTTTCCCAGCTTATTTCAGCTGCTGCAAACTGAGCTCAAAGTGCAAAAGTGGTTTAACTTAGCAGTAAGGAGAGGAAGGAATCTTGCTCTTCCCAGTAGGTTCAGGCCAAAGCTAACTACTGCACCCTTTCCCAGCTTCTGTAGTCTTCCTCATTTATTGCTTCCATCTTGGCCACACTCTGATGTTGCTTGGCCACATTTGTCCCAGTTTTCATCTCTCAAATGTTGATGGGTATGTGATGCTATCAAGGAGACAATTGTGCTCTACTGCCAGCTGCCTGCCTTCCAAAGGATCAAAATGCTCCCAAGACATAGAAAGGTTAGATCCATAAAACAAACCAGTGTAGGAGGATTTTGCCACAGAATTTAGTTAGGACACAACCCATTTGCTACACTGGAGTATAGTGGGGTCACTTTATTTGGCGATTTTTAAACAGAGGCTAGATGACCATCTGTTGGAAGGGCTTTGTGTTTTCTTGCATGGCTGGATTGGATGGCTCTTGGGGTCTCTTCTAGGTCTGTGATTCTAGGGGCTCTTTCACACAATTACAGTATACCATTAGGACTCCACTTTAACAGCCATGGTTCCATCCTGTGGAATCCTGGGATTTGCTGTTTAGGGAGGGGCATTCAGAATTCTTTATCAGAGACCTCTAGTATGCCATCAAATTACAAATTCCAGGATTCCATAAGATGTAGCCACACAAAGTAGGATAATAGTGTTATAACTGTGTAGTGCAAAAGGACCCTAGTACAGAGGGGAGTATGCACAAAGAACTAGATGGCCATCTTTTAGTCCTCCTTCATGACCACCATTTGCCAAAGTGACATTCTGGTCATTTCCAATCAGTTTTTTTTTATTACTAAATTTTCAACTGATGAGAGGTGCAGCAAGGGGTTCTTGTATTAACCCTGATTGGAGATAATACAAGATTCCTCCACTCTCTGCTCATCCTGCTGAATATGGTGGTGAGCAGGATGTCAGATAAACCTTTCACCCTGGCCTGGTGTGATTTCTGAAGCCCAACAAAGTCAAACCTGGTTAATACCTGGAAGGGATGGAATATCAGGGATCTCTGGAAGGCTAGGGAAGGAGTCCTGCCTAAAACCCAGGACAGCCAGGGTTGCCACGGAATTGATAATACTGGACTAGGTGGACCAGTGGTGTGACTCATTATAAGGAAGTTTTCTCCAGCACGTTCTTAAACTGATGGGAAGTTCCTGGGTTACCTCCAGCCTCTTTGTTCCAAAATTACAACTGTGTTGTCACAGAAAATGAGCAGCTGTGGTGAAGTCTTACCCAACCAGCAAGCTACACCTGACTTCGAGGTCAGAGCTGCCTTTCTACCACCCACACCCTTAGTCACCAGCCAAAAATGCCCAGATTGCCTCTAGAAACTCCTGGCACCTCAATCGGCTCAGCTTCCAGAGTTCCTTGTAACAGACCTTGAAATATGGAGCAATCTTGTTCTTGGAGCTGCTGGTGCATTAAGTTGGCTTTTATTGAGAACAGGGGTGAGCAAACTGCGGCCTACATGTCAAATTTTCCCCCTTGGGGACTCTCAAAGTGCAGCACCCAAAGCCCCAAGATTTTTTATTTTTATTTTTGAGTGATTTTTCACCACCAAGAAAACAGTTTATAATGTTTCAGAGCCACTGCAAAATGCAGTGGTATTCCCTCCTCTCCAGTTGCTTGCTCCTGATTTACAGCAGGGTTGGAAATGCGGTTGGACTGGAACCCCCAACAACTTTTCCAGGATGAGGAATCCTGGGATTTGCAGTCCAGACAGCCAGTGTGATGTAGTGGTTTGAGCTTTGGGCAACAGCTCTGGACAGTGGAGATTCAAATCTTGGCCTCCAGAGCTCTTGCTTTGGGTGCTGTACTTTGAGGGTCCCCAAGGGGCCACATTTGGCTAGGGTTTGAATCCCTACTTGGCCATGGAAACCCATGCAGTGGCCTTAGGTAAGTCACACGTTCTCAAACTCAGAGGAAGGCAAAGACAAATCACCTCTAAACCAATCTTGCCAAGGAAACCCTGAGATAGGAGCTGGAAATGACTTGAAGGTACACGGCAACAAAAGTTTGATAATTACGATCCCCCTGCCCCATTTACCAGTATAAATGTGCTTCTTCCGAAGCATTTTTGGTGAAAATGCAATGTTTTCATGGAACTTGGATTAGGGTTAGGGTCTTGGGGGAGTTTCTGTGTGTCTGATGTGGCTCAAGGACCCTTCCATTGGCAGCACGTAACCCTGGCCCACAGGATTCCCACCTCTTTTCAAGGATTAGGAAGGTAAATCTGTTTCCCAGCCATTCCTTTCTCTAAAAGGATGCTTCCCAGGCACTCCCTATGTTTTTCATAGGTATTTAATTTTATATTAGGTGAATGGGGATCAAGAGAGCACAGCCCTGTTGCTCCACAATTCCTTTTTGCTCCTTGGAGAGTTATGGCAAAATTTACTCCAGAGAAGGATAGGAGTTCTGCCCTCAGCTAGCCCAAATGGCTGGATATGTTTGGCATGAAAGCAGAGTCTGCAGGCTTTCAAAATAAATACTTAAAAAATAAATAATGTGGTCCTCTCACTGCGAATCCAGCCAGACTGTGGGAGGCTTTTCCACCTGTTAGACATAGACAGAAGCCATCAGTGATGCTGATGTGGAAGTCACCAATGGACAGTTAAAGCCATGCTCCTCATCTCCTTGAAGAACTTCCAGCTTGCAGGGGATTCTTGGAAGTCACCCCTATTTGGCCTTTTTGGGAGGGGGGTGTCTGGGATGGCAGCTTCTTTTTCAGAACTGGAGTTTTGTTTTTGCTCTTGAACACCTTGTTGGGGTCCAGCTTGTTAACAAACTGATCTGCTTCCTCTGAGAGCTGTTCGGTGTTGATGGTGATTGGTTTGTACATGTTGAACCATTGCTGGGGGAAGAAATCAAAACAGGAATTAAAATTGAGAAGCAGGCTAGGTATTTTAGGTCAGGGTGGTCTCAAAATTAGAATTTGGAGGTTATGGTTTCTGGGATTATAAATCCTAGAATTCTCCAGACAGCAGGGCCACTGTGATCCAAAATAGTAACTTTTCTAAGCTTTTCTCAGAAATGGGATGATGTCCTAGAACTTATCTTGAGAGTACTTCAGTATGCATAAGCAAATAATTCTCCTCCCACAGCAAACACACAGAAAGACATCCACTTACTGCTTTCAGCCCCTCACAATACTTAACATATTATGTTTACTATGCATCACATACACAGCCATACTTTACTTTAATCTATCTAATACTTGCAACATGATTATTTCCCTAAAATTCTATTAACAGTGTGATGTGGCAACTAAAAAAGCCAATGCAATTCTAGGCTGCATCAACTGGAATATAATGTTGAGACTGGGGGAATAGTTCTACTCCATTCTTTTCTGGACAGATCTCACCTGGAATCCTGTGTCCAGTCCTGGGCACCACAATTCAAGAAGGAAATTGAGAAGCTGGAGCATGTCTAGAGGAGGATAGCCAAAATGGTGAAGGGTCTGGAAACCATCAAGCCCTATGAGAAGAGACTTAGGGAGCAGGGTATGTTTAGCCTCGAGAATAGAAGGTTAAGAGGTGACATGATACCCATATTTAAATAGTTGAAGGGATGTCATATTGAAGATGGAGCCAGCTTGTTTTCTGCTGCTCCAGAGACTAGGATCTGGAACAATGGATGCAAGCTCCAGGAAAAGGGACTCCATCCAAACATTAGGAAGACCGCCCTGACAGTAAGAGCTGTTTGACAGTGGAATACACTGCCTCCAAGTATGGTGGAGTCTCTTTCTTTGGAGGTTTTTAAACAGAGTCTGGATGGCCATCTGTCAGGAATTCTTTGAGTGCATGGCAGAATGGGGTTGGACTGGATGGTCCTTGGAGACTCTTCCAACTCTAGGTTTTTAGGATTTTATGGCCCCATACAGACTGGCCAAAATAAAGCAGCTTCGGGTCACTTTGGAGGTATGCTGTTTCAATAATGCATGCGTTCTAAGAGTACAGAAGCTGCGCCAAAGTCATGATCTAGTCCTAAGGACTAGAGCACAGCTTTGGTGCAGCTTCCGGACTTGCAGTACGCATGCATCATTGAAACAGCATACCTCCAAAGTGACTTGAAGCAGCTTTATTTTGGCCAGTCTCTATGGGGCCTTATGCATCTCTCCCTCTCTCCCTGTGTACTTGGACAATAAACACAACGTCTTGTTCTCTAAACCACTGTGATAGTTTGCCAAAAAGAAGAAACTAAGGAAGATGCAATGGGACTAAGATGGTTCTATAAAGCTCTGGGTCTTGGCCTATCTCTGAAGGCCCAGCAGCTGTGTTTGCCATTCCTGAGATCTTTGTGGACCACAGACTACAACTCTCCCAATTTTTCCTTTTTGCCAGTATTTTCAGCACCCCCCCCCCCAAAAAAAATCTCCAGACGAATTATATTTAGAGGGCAAAACCTGCCTGTTAGAGGCTTCTCAGGGTATGATTTGCCATTTAGGATTTTTTAATTTTATTTTATTTATATAGTGCCATTAGTTTAAATGAAGCTTTACAAGTAAAGCAACAACAAGAAACAGCCAGCATTGCCAAAGGCATACAATCTAAAACACACATGCACTCACACATGAAAGGAGTAATACAAATATAAAACTATGCAATACAATTGTCAAACAAATTATCCAGACAGAAGTTCATAAAGCAATGCAATATAATATAAAGCAAACTGACAAGTACATATAATCAAAATATACAAGATGATAAAACTGCCTTGTTTTAATTTCTCAAAGGGTTTAATATGCTTTTGGTGTGTGTTTGAACATTTTTTCCACGTAGTGCCCTGTGATCCCATGATATACAACAGGAAATAAATATTTCAGTAAATAAGAGTTGATGTAGAGCTCATGAAAACTGAATGGGAAAGAGAAGAAGAGGAGCCTTCCCAGGCATTGCATAATTGTCGCTTGCTGTTTGGTGTTCTTTTGTTGTCTGTTTATCAAACCATTTCCTGTATTGCTATGTACTGTATATGCATTATCTTACTTGAGAGTATGTATTTTCCCTGGAAAATGATTAACCATCCATTATGAAGCCAAGCCCTCCCTTCAGTCCATCTGCCTTGGTCCAGGCCTCGGAGGTAGAGAGGAACTGCTGGACCTCTTACCCTTTCCCTCCACCACTCCCTTCTCCTTCTGTGTCATGTCTCTTTAGATTGTAAGCCCGAGGGCAGGGAACCGTCTAACTAAAAAGATTGTATGTACAGTGCTGTGTAAATTTACAGCGCTTCATAAATAAAGGTTAATAATAATAGGCTACAAGAGAATGCAGGTCTTGTGGATAGGTTGGATGTATCTACACTGCAGAATTATAGTAGTTTGACACCACTGTGGAGTCCTAGGATTTGTGGTTTGGTGAGGCAGGTGGTTTACAATCGGTAAGCCAATTGCCTCCAACAAGCTGATTACAGTACTCATTTTACCAATCTACAAAAGGATGGAAGGCTAAGTCAATCTTGGAGCTCTTGGATTGAACTCATAACATTGTGGCTGTAGTACTGGCATTTAACCACTGTGCCACCAGGGCTCCCTGGAAACCTCACCAAACTACAAATCCCAGGACTTCACATGATGGAGCTATGACAGTTAAAGTGGTGTCAAACTGCTGCAATTCTGCAGTGTGGGTACATCCTAGGGACAATCTATCCTGGTGCATGGAAGAAGAGCAGCACACTTAATATTTTAGTTAGAATCAACGTTTTTCTTAATTTTGATTAAGGTACATTATGTTTATCATAAACAAGCACCAAACTCTGCCAGAGAGGAAGTCATTGTATATCGTTTAGTATGATTCTATGTGATGTTGTGTTACTTCTGTATGATGTTATGTTTTATAAACATATTGTTTATTATAAACAACAAAAGAAGAAGAGCACTGGAGGAGGACAGGAAATTCTCTCTGGGTCTGGGATGAATAAGCACTAGCCCCATCCCTGACCTGGGTGTAGTTCTTGGTTCCAAAGGCTGTCCTGACAGAAGGAAGGCTCCTCTCACTCTGCCAAGTCCAACTTTGCCTGCCAAAATCCACTGCTTATCTGATAAGGCTGCTATGAACCTGCAATAAAAATGCTACACGTGGGGAAGAATGGGGGTGGTGCCATGGGGTGATGACCCATCTTAAGGTCTGGGCAGCTGACTAGCTATCTGCCGTGGGAGGGCAGGGTGTGGGGCTCAACCAGGCATGCAGACTGAGAAGCAAAACCATAAACAGGCCAGGCTCAGATGACACTGATCTCACGTGCAAACTCTGGCTGACCCCATTAAGAGACAATTATATCCTTTAGATGTTCCTCTTCTTGGCAGGGAACTGGATAAAAATGCTCTGACTGTAACATGATAATACTGTAGAATCATAGGACTAGTGCTGCAAGAGGCAGCAAGGGCCATCTAATACTGCCGTGCAAGAAAAAACACCAAAAGGCCTCCCAAAAGATGGCCATTTAACTTGTTAGAAGACCTTTGAAGATGGGCAGTCCACCACCCTTTGAGGCAGTCCATGTGACTATCAAACAACACTTACCATCAAGAAGTTCTTCCTAAAGTTTAGGAAGAATCTCTTTTCTTGTAATTTGAATCTACTGTTTTGTGTTCTAGTCTGTAAAACAGCAGAAAAACAAGCTGGTCCCATCTTTTACATGACATCCCTTCAGATATTTTATAGATGGTTATCATGTCACTTCTCAGTTTTCTCGTCTCCAAAGAAAACATATCCACCTCCTTAAGATGTTCTTCACAGGGCTTGGTTTCCAGATCTTTCACCATGTCGGTCATGTTCCTCTGAACATGTTCCAGCTTGTCAATATCCTTTTTGAACTGAACACAGTATTCCAGATGAAGTCTATCCAAACCAGAGTGGAACTATTACTTCTGTCAATTTGGACACCATACTCTCTTTGATGCAGCTAAGAATTGCATTGACTTTTTTGGCTGCCACATCACACTGTTGGCTCATGTTTTCCTTTTGGTCTACTAAGATGGCTAGATCCTTTTCATGCGTCCTGCTTTCAAGCCAGGTGTCACTCACACTATATCTGCACATTTCATTTTTCCTGCCTAAGTGTAGAATTCTACATTTATCCCTGCTGAAATTTATGTTGTTAGTTTTGGCCCAGTTCTCCAATCTGTCAAAATCATTATATAATATCATACAGTAACACTTTCTGGTTTTCTGATATATTATGAGCAGGAGCACCGGTAATCTATGTTACAGAAATGTTTTCATGAGAAAATCCAGATTTTTTGGGACTTAATAAAAGTTGTGCAAATGAGTGGGCATTTTATGCACTTTTTATTTTGCACAGTGTAACTCAGTGATCTCTCTTTGCTCCATTTTAATCTGTGTTCTCTCTCTCTTTTTAACAGAGGTATTTAATAGAGATACACGGTTATTTAACAGGTTGTCTTAAGCTATTTTAACAACCAATGCACTTGCCACCAGGGGCTGGCTGGATCCCATGCAAATAAAATTTATGTAAATAAAACACTCATGCCAGTGAGGCAGGGAAGGTAGTGCTCTAAGTGTCCTGGCTAATGTGTGGATTTTCCCCTCCCATGCCTCAGAAAGACAAACCAAAACAGTTTAACTAAAGCTTGGTATTTATCGAATGCTTTCTGTACTCAAAACACTTCACACCCATGAGTACAAAGCCTTTTACAGGCAGCTTTGGGAATGTTCTAAGGATGGGAAGAATATTTTCGGCAACAGCAAGTGACTTCTGTGTCACTTGGACCAGTTCCCTCCCCTCTGTTTTGGGATGGGGGGGCATATGATTCCCATTGTGCTATAGAATCTTTTTGAGGTGGATTTTTTAAAAGTTGCAGTTTGGGAATTGTCTATAAGGGTTAAGGAGTTGGTGCTACTCCCATGTGGCCCACAGATCAGAAGATTAATAAAATCAAAGAATTGGAAGGAACCTTAATGGATATTTAGTCAAATCCATGTAGCCCCCTGAGGGGTGTCAATTCAAACTCCATAGTTTTTGTGGTTTTTTGGGCTATCCAAACTCTGTTTAAAATCCTTCAATGAAAAAAAAAGTCTACCAGCCTCTGAGGCAGTCTATTTCCCTATTGAACTGCCCTTACCATTTGGAAGTTCTTCTTAATGTTTAGTGGGAATCTTTTTTATTTTTTTGAATCCAATGATTGAAATTCTAGTCTCTGGAGCAACAAAAAACATCTTCTACATGATATCCCCCCAGATACAGTACTGTAAGATGGAGGCGTCATGTCACCTCTCAGTCTTCACACCCATGCTACTAGTAGATCAGCAACATTATTGCAAGATGAGAAAACTGAGGCTGGAAATTGCACAGAACAACTTAGTAACCTTGTAGAAGAACTGGGATCAGAACTGGGGACTTCCTGATACACAACTCTCAAACTTTCAGATTCTGTATTAGCTGTCATTATTTGCAGATGTGACACTTCTTAGTCAGCTCTGTCTACCTTTCTAGAAGACATGCTTAGGTTTTCAATATTTCTAAGGGAGATGGGCAGGATGGGGCCATAGGAAAGTAGGACAGGCTACTGTTATTCACTTTCTCACCTTAGCCTGTGGGCTGATGCCGTAGCTGGTGAAGGCATATTGCCACTGTGGGAGACCAAGGTGGGTGATCAGAAGCCGGTAGTAAGCGGTGAAGCTTTTGGTCAGAAAATGCCAGTAGAGGGCCCGGTCCAGGAACCAGATCTCAGACGCTGGACTGACAACTGGAAGTAAAATGAAGGAAGAGAAAGCAGTGAGTACAACCACAGGCCAAGAACAAGACAGTCCCACATTTCAAGATAAGGTAGTACTTCTTGAACTGTAGCTTTCCAGCTGTTTTCGAAGTTTCAACTTCATGTTGCCCTTGCAATCTTGGTTGGGAATTCTGGGAGTTGAAGTCCAAAACTTCTGAAGGACCAATAGTTGAGAACCACTGTAAGCAGAACCTATGAGTTTCAGGCTGATTTATGCCTCCAAGGGAATACTTTCCCTTTAAATACTGGGATGGGAATCATGCAGCCCTCTGGATGGTCTGCGAATACAACTCCTTGGATTTCTCACACATTGACTTTGCTGGCTAGGGCTGCTGAGAAATATAGTTCTATCACATCTGGATTACTGTGTGATTCCCAATCCAGCTCTAAAGGAAAGGTGACTAATGCATCACCAGGCTAACAACAACAAAAGAGGCAAAGTATGTGTGTGGGCTTGGGGAGGAAGGCAAACTGGAACCCAAAGCCAGGTATAGCTTGATTAGGTAAGAATGCTGCATCTGGAATTTTGGAAGAAAAACTGCACGCCTTCAAGGAGCAGAAACATTCTTCCCATGTGTTCAGGAATATACTGTATGAAACTCTCTTTTAAAGAGCCAGCCATTGGTCCATCCAGCCCAATGTGGTCAGTTCTGATAGCTAGCCATGGTTCTCCAGGGTATCAGGCATGATACTTTCCGAGAGTACAGCAAGTACCTTTAGTCTTGCTTGTTTTTAAAATTAAGAGGATGAATGGGGCAGCAGTGGAATCCTGCTATTATCTCTGATCAGAGTTAATGCAGGGGTTTTCTTTATTGGTCTCCTCACCCTCAGTCCAGAGGAGATCTCTTCACAGAGAGTGGGATGGAACTCAGGGTCCTGCTCTCCACAGAGCAACTGGTAGTGCGAATTCATGAGGAGGGAGGGCCACATGCTGTCAAGGAAGAGACTGGATGAGCTGAGCCCTGCACAACATCACCTGACCCACTGGATTCTTCATGAGGGGTGTGTGTGTGTGTGTGTGGGGGGGCAATTTGGCCCTCCTCCCTCTTTGTTCTTTCTGAAAGGAAAAACCCTAATTTCTGTCTTTGCAGGAGCAAAGTTAACCCTCTCCTTTCTGTTTCCTCTTTCCAAAGGCAAAATCCCAGGGCTGGTGGGGGTTTCTGTCTTTGGAAGGAGCAAAGTTAAACCCCGATCCTTCCCCTTTGCTCTTTCCAAAGGCAAAACCTCATATAAAGTGTGCCTGCGTTATACGTGGACGCACTATACGCGGCTTTCAGCATATGCTGAAAGCCGTGAGGGAGCTGTGCAAGGGGTGGGGCATCCCATTTAGATGAATGGGGCGTGCGCCACCACGCCGCCATCACATTCATAAGCCCCATTACTTTCAATGGGGCTCAAGCATACATGGTTTTTTTTACGTGGGGGTCCGCATGTAAAGGGTGGGGGGGCAGAGGGAAAATGTTTGAAAACCACTACACTATGCTGGCTCCCTAAAGAAGATTTTTTGTTATTGTTGTATGTCTTCAAATTATTTTTGATTTATGGAGACCCTATCATGGGGTTTTCTTGGCAAGCTTCATCAGAGGGTGTCTCCCATTACTATGGTCTGAGTCTGAAAGAGTGTGACTCTCTCAGATCATCCAGTGGGTTTAACATGGCTGAGTTGGGATTTGAATCATGATCTCCAGAATCGTAGTCCAACACTCAAACCACTACACTATGCTAGCCTTCCAAGTGCTAAATCCTGTGCTTTAACTGGTTCAGCACCCTGGACAGCTCCTTCAAATCTAGTCAAAACCTAGAATGGATTCTCTATTTCACTGACACTGGAGCCGTCAGCTGCTTCTGTCTCTCTGAATGTGTATGTGTTTGTATTTAACAAGCAGAGTGGCTCAAAAACATCCAGCTCCTGGCTACTGATGCCTATCCACCTACCTGGCTTGGTGTTCTTGTACACAAGGCAGACCTTCCCATTCCCTCCGCATGGGTCTAATTCAAATATCAGGCTACGGGAGTCCAAGTGAGGCTTCTTTGGCTGCTCCTTGTTCCCTTTCAAAGAAAAAGCCAACAAAAGAGACCTTCACTCAAAAGCTTCTGGTCAGAGGATGAGGAAAATGCAGAACCATTGGTTCATGGGAGGTTCAGGTTACAGAGGGACATGCAAGAACAAGATAAGAGCTGTTTGATGGTGGAAGACTTTGCCTTGGAGCGTGGTAGAGTCTCCTTCTTTGGAGGCTTTTAAGCAGAGGCTGGATGGTCATTTGTCAGGAGTGCTTTGGGCTTGCATGGCAGGGGGTTGGATTGGATGGCACTTGGGGTCTCCGCCAAATCTATTATTCTAATGTCTGATCATTCGGGGGAAAAGACAAAACCCAAGACTGCCCATGGCTAAGAGGGGGCCATACCTCCTTCTTCATCAGTATCCTCCAAGTCAGCAAGAGTGGGAGCATTGGGCAAGGCATAGACTGAGGACGATCCAAGACGGGTCAACCTAGAGATGCTATTGATGGTCATGGAGCCCAAGGGCATGGGATTATCTGGAAGAGACAGTCAAAATATATTAGTCCATAATTCTATGGGAGCACAGAAGATCTGCAGAGGGTGGTCACAGATACAGAACATCTCTTTTTTATTCCTATTTCTTTTCTTCCTGCCTTTTTTTAAAGCAAGTTTCTAGCCCACAAATCTGGAAAATTGTGTGTGAAAATATATGACAGTGGTGCTCACCTTTGCTGAGGTATAGTTGGGGGAGGGAGACATTATTACAAAACACAGTAAAACAAAAAAGCAGAGCATACCCCATTAAAAAACCTTTGACCCAGACTAGTTAAAATCTGAAGGCCTGTTTCAGTAGAAAAGACTTCGCCTGCTGGTAAAGTCAGAGCAGAGAGAGGGCCAACTGGGCTTTCTTTGGGAGGGATTTCAGTAGCATCGGTGCAGCAACCAGGAAGACACTCTGCCATGTTCCTCACCAGATGAGCCTGTAACTAGTTATATCCAAGTCTGGGAAATCTTTCCTTTATCAATGTGAGATTTTCAAAGATTGGACATAACTAGTTACAGCTTATCTGGTGAGGAACATGGGAGAGGTGAAAGCAAACTCCCTCTGAACAAATTCTGCCAAGAAAACCCCATGATAGGGTAGTTAGAAATGACTTGAAGACACACAACAACAACAAAGTAAAGAAAAAGAGACATGAAGCACATGGGAAAGGGGCAGGATAAGCTTACCATCAAACTTGACACTCCAGGACATATGGAAACCATCGGTCATCAAATAGAAATTCTTCAAATCCTCAGGCAGGACACAGGCATTTTTCTAAAAGCAAGGGGAAGGGTGGAAGGAAAGGCATCATTTTAAATTGTTTTAACAGTTTTTAAATTATGTGCTTTAAAGGGATAAATGGTTTTTTTTTTAGTCTTTTACAGTTATTACTGTTATTTACTGCCTTAAACTGATTTTATCATATACTGTCTTGAGATCTTTGGATATAGAATGGGTATTTATTTATTTACTTATTTGATTTATAACCCTCCATCTACCAAAATCGGAATGGGTAAAGATTGGGCTGGGAGCCTTGAGGCCAGTCCCATAAGAATGGCTCGTCATGGGGTTGGAAGGAAGAACAATCCTGGAAGAAAGAGAGTGTTTAGTTTTATGGGTGAAAGGGGTGTCAGCCACTCAAAATTTGAATTGCTCAGTGCTTTAATTATACTTTGCTAATGCTGGTCCTTCTGTCCTGACAACATAAGTCTGCTGTGAGTATCTTTAAGTTTCTGAGTAAAGTTTTCATGTTTTACAACTGAAGCTTGAATTTCTGAACTGAAGTGATCTTGTACATGACAATAATATGAATATAATTTTTAAAAGACCCAATCCTTGCTTTTTAAAATAACAAAATGTGCCTGACCACGACTGCCTGCATTTGTGCCTATTCTGTGTTACTCGTTTATTTGTGCAGGTCTACACTGGCTGGAATACTCCAGGATGCTCTCAGAATATTCTGGATCTAAATATGCCCCTTATTTGCTCTGTTTTGCTGTGGGTTTTTGGTTCTTGCAGCTGCCTTACCACATGGTCCTATTGGTTACCCGGAGCTGCTGCTGAGGTCAAAATGAGGCACTCAGCCATGCTATCCATGCTAGGCATCTTGTTCTGACCTCAGCAGCGGTGCCGGGTGGCTCACAGGTATTGTAAGTGAAGGCAGCCACTGTCATTATTGCAAAGAGAGCCAAAAACCCACAGCAAAAGGTAAGTTATTTAAATGTGGGTTAGGGGTAGGAAGAACTGAATTGGGTGTGGGCACTGTGAAGATAGTCTGCACCCTATTTGGGATTTTGGCCCTAAGCTGTGTAAACAGGACACAGTTAGTCTACAGTGAATTTGGGATAATTTGTCCATGTAAACAAACCCTTCTTCTACCTTTGTCTAAATACAGACTGTAAATTCCTTTGGGCAGGGGGCTGGCATTTTTTTGCTGCTGGGACTCCCTGAAAAAAGGAACAGAGCTATCATCTGCGCTACACATCTTCCCCCCTTCTTCCTGGGACTTCCCTCCTTTGTCTGCTCAGTTGGAAGGGAGAGGAATCTGGACAAATCGGTTTTGCTTGTGAAACTTTTTTTTGTAAAATTTTGCATGCAACAGTAGTGAAATGTCACCTAGCATGGAATGGCAATAAGACTGACACAGACTCACAGGCTCACACATGATCTGATGAAATTGTGGGGTACCTGGCCTTTTGAATGGGGGACCCTTTTGGCCATACAGTCAGCCCTCCATATCCACAGATTTTTTACCCATGGATTCAACTATCCATGGTTTGAAATATATATATATATATATATTAAAAAGCAAACCTTGATTTCACCATTTTATATAAGGAACACTATTCTATTATGCTGTGTATCAAGGGACCGCTGTATTAGAACAGGAGTGAGAATCATGTGGCTCTCAAAAAGTTGTTAGACTGTATATCCCAGCATTCCTCAACACTGGCTGTGCTAATAGGGCTGCTAGGAGTTGCAGTCCAACAACATCTGGAGGGTTGCATGATTCCCATCACATGGGACTTTCCGCTCTGATTCAGGAATGGAAAAGAGAAAATGATCATTGCTAGAAATGCTTTTATGATAACTCAGTAAAAGAACAACATCTGGCTTTCTAGAGTGACTGCATGTTTCTACTCTCTAGAAGAGATTTATTAGTGGAAATGTCTGTCATCTCAAAATCCTGGGCCCAACATAGGTTTAGTTTGCAGTCTGGGGATTCCTTGGTGAAAAAGAGCAGCCTGGATGCCATTTCAAGGGCATTCTTGGGATGGAAGGCTAAAACACCCTGAGCAAATGACCTGCAGAGCAAAGAGGTCCAAATTAAGCATCTGCCAGGCATCTCTGGCACTCGAGGGACAAAGAGGCCACTCACAGACATTCCTCAACCAGAACTAGAGTTTGCCCTTGTATTGCTATTTTAATGGTTTGATGCAGCTCTATGTTTTAAACTTTAAAGAGGTCCTCCAAGAAGTCGAACCCTCTTACCTCTAATGAGTGAGCACTTTCAGCAAGCCCTTTAAAAATTCAATTTAAAAAAATCTGGATTAAAAAAATCTGGAGAGGTCTCACAGAGCCCTCCCAAACTTCAGAGCCACCTGGCGCCATGATGCATCTTCCACTATTAGACAGGTATACCCACCAGCCTTTTACAGATAAAAAGTGGGATGTGTGGTCAAGCAACTTCAGAGTGTGGTCAAGAGGGCAGAAGTTATATATCTTGAAAAACAGACAAGCTGGAGAGACTGCAGTAGTTTGCTTTTGACCCAGCCTACTGAGAAAGGCAAGACTCCACCTCCTCATCTCTCCTCCTTTCTGTTGAGTTAACTGAATGCAAATTACTTTTATACAGTACTTTGAATTCAGTGTGCAGCAGTTGAAGTATGCTGAGGACAAAGGGGGAAAGTGGGAGGAGGAGAGAGAAGCTGGGGCATTTTAAAAGCAGGTTAAAAATGGGATGGCAGAGAATTAATTGGGATTGTTCCCTGCCAATCTGAAGCAGTTGGAAGGTAGGGGATGTGCTTCCAACATATCTCTTATATCTATTTCCATGATCACAAAAACCATTGTCTTTCATCAATTCTTTGTTTGCCCCTGAGTTTGTTATGCATCTGGGCTTCAAAGATTTGTCCCATCATCTAATCTGTTCCATAGGGCATTGTTTCCCAACCCCCCTCTGCATTCTTCTAGGGTTGAGTCAAGTCTGATCCCTTGCCCTGTTGCATCTATAGCTTTCAACTAATTGAGGCCACTCTGTTTGGATTTGTGACAACCTGCTGGCTGAGCTGCCTGATGTCACATTCTTGCATCCTGAATTATATGCCCTGAAAATTCTGCTATCTAAATAAACAACCGGCCAAACACACAGCAGTCAGTAGAGGCAAGAGGAAGAGTAACTTGCACAAAGCAGGGATGCAGAAAACGCAGTATACCAGCTGGTGAGATTTTCCCCTCTTTCTTCCATTATGCCAGAATTCCAGGCCAAAATTAACTTGGAAAGGGAGCATTTCTAAATATCCTTTAGGAGGAATAACTGAGAATACTTAACATACTTGTATGTACAGATGTACCTCAGTTAACAAAGTAGGAGTGTTTCTAGACATTACTTCTTTAATAGAGAATATGGTACCAGAGGTAGAAATAATATGGGGGGGGGAGCTAAGGATAGGTTCCTATAGCACAAAAAGAAGAGCATCTTTCACAATGATTTTACTTAAAACTATTTGCACATGTGAAATGAAACAACCAGATCAACTATTTTATTTATTATTAAATATATAAGGCTTGTGTAAGTAAACAAAAACACTTGGGGCCTTTTAGAGCCAATTTGAAAGCTTCTTCTAAAATGTGTCATGGGATAATTTTTGTTTTCACCAGATTCCACTTATCTTATGATTTCCATTTTGGTCTATACATCTATGCTGTTTTAATATGCTGGGGGTAGCTGGTGAGATAGGCTTATCTATCTTCCCCTTTTCTCTCTTTTGCATGCTCAGTAATGGATTCTGCAGGAAGCTGTTGCTTATCCCCTGTTTTAAGCAGGCAGACATGGCTAGAAGGACTGATAAGAGCAGAATCCCATTCTTTCCCAGTTCAAGCTTTATTGCATTGTTTTCTGTGGACACACTGCTGTGACCCATCACTGAAAGACTGGGTTTCTCCAGTCATGATCCAGCCAAGCCCATCCCTCTTTTCTGGAACCCAGTATGGCTCACTTTGTATCTCTAGTTACGATGGACTCCCTTCATACTGTAAGTCAACATAAGAATTCACTCTGTGGGCTGACTTTAGCGATTTGCCTTGCAATATTTTGATGAAGCAATTTTAACAGGATATTGAAAACATATGTGGATTGCTGGTGACATCTAGTGGGACAAGACAAAAATGCTGGAGAGGAACAATGGTGGCCAAGGCTGCATCTACACTGCAGAGTTAATGCATTTTGACACTGCTTTAACTCCCATGACTCAAAGCTATGGAATTCTGGTACTGGTAGTTTGGTGAGATGTTTAGCCTTCTCTGTCACAGAGCTCTAGTGCCCCAACAAACTATAAATCCCAGAATTGCATAGGATGGAGGCATGACAGTTAAAGCCGTGTCAAACTGCATTAAATCTGCAGTGTGGAAGCACCCCAGCTTCCTTGGAAGATGAGATGTGCATGCTAATATGTTTCAGAATACACAAGAAAAGGGGAAGGGGAATATTTATTTAAGACTGTGGGCTGTCATGAATTTCAATGCACTCCTTTGGATAAATGGATGGAATGTGATATTCAAGTCCCAGGTATTAAGCACAGTGACACAGTTGTGTGGGTGGGAAACAGAGTGTATTATCATAAGGAAAGATGCAAATTGTGACAACCTTTTGCAGGTTCATAGCCTGTGTTTTAATTTTCCTCTTTCTGTATGCCATTACACCCTGTGACTACATCACTATGCTTAAAATACTGGTGGTTGGATTTTTGCACTCCATCAATGCAGCTGACGAAGCAGATTGAAATCCACAAGAGATCATGCCAATATAAACTAGTTAGTCCTAAACTGTCACTAGATTCCTCTTCACCTGCTATTCCCTTTCAATGATTTCAGATGAGAGCCATACCCCAAACTTCCTTCAACACTAGGAGGAGGAAAGGGGAATACACATCCACCCACCCACTCTCCCTTAAACACACGCTACCTGTTCCCATGAAACAATGGCATGGCGCTCAGCCGGTTCCTTCTCTACAAATGTCACTTCAGAAACTCCTGGAGAAGCTTCTGCAAAAAGAAGACCAGAGATTAAGATACATAGTCCACTGGTGGAAGAGGGAGGTCAATAAAAATGGCCAGACTAGGGTTGCCAGGTTGTGAGATTTCAGAGGTAACACCCAAGATGTGATAGGGAGTGACCTCTGGTCATATTACAACAGGTGACCTCTGGCAAAGTCATTATGTATGGTATATTAACCATCATCCACAGCTGCATTGAAGACCTAAATAACGTACCTCAAAGGCACTAGATGCCAGCTGATCTTGGAAGCTAAGAAGGTCAGCCCTGGTTAGTACTTGGATGGGACACTGTCAATGATACCAGGTGCTGTAGGCTATATTTCAGATGAAGGAACTGGCTAAGCCGCCCCTGCATACTCCTTGAGTAAGAAAACCCTATGAAATTCATGGGGTCACCATAAATTGATAGGTAACTTGAAGGTGTGCACAGACACAGACAGTTGCACCAAAACACAATTATAGCATTTAATTCCCTCGAACTGCCATAGAATCGTGGAACTGGTAATTTGGGGGAAGGAGCTAGAGTTCTCTGGATAAAAATTCTAAATCTCTCTCTGTAAACTGAAAATCCCAGGATTCCACAGGACGCAGCATTGTGGTTAAAGTGGAGTCATAGTGCTATAATTCCAAAGTGTGAAATGGCCCTAGGTCTCTTTCAAGCACTTATAGCTCTTTGGTCCCACTTTTAACTGCATTGGTTGCTTCCTACAGAATCCTGGGATTGGTGTTTTGTGATGTATTTAGAATCTTCTATCAGAGAGCTTTTGTTGCTTCAACAAAATTCATGATAACATAGGAGCAAGCCGTTATAGGTAAAATATTGTCAGATGGCTGCAACTAAACAGTGTGAAGGATGCCTAAGTGCTACCAAGAAACCAAAGGGCTATCAGTGAGCACTGTGAAAAGGCCCTAGGTCTCTTTCTCACTACACAAATGTTGCGCTTTTTACTACAGGAACCATCCTTGCATTGAGGAATAGCGCTATAATTCTGCAGCGTAAATGAACGCCGGTGCTGAAGGGTGAGGAGAGGAACCGAACTGGAAAAGGGTTCCCATGTTGATCCATGGTAAAAATTCAGGACCTTGGACAGGTAACCTGGAAACCAAACTGAGATCTAGCTTGAGCAGATTTGTTTGCCTTTTATTAGTAGAACAGACCCCCCAGAACTAAGCAGGTATTCACAGAGCCACTGTAATGCCATATTGAAAGCAACAGGCCCCCTTGCTTCCACTCTTCCCCAGAGTTTCAGGACAAAAGCAGGCTGTTAGACAGGGCGGCTGTGAGAAAGAATCCACTGTACCTAATATTGCAAAAAATGTCCAGCTGGCCAACTTCCCAGGAACGAGTTTTACAGACCCTCACTGTTTTCGGAGTTGAACCTTTTTCCTTGCAGACTTTTCCCACTGACCTAACTATTGCTTGTACCTACGTGCCAATCAACCTGCTTTAGCTCATGTGAGACTGATTCCCATGAGATCATACAAGTTTGGCTATGATCAATAAAGCAGTTTGGTGTGTCTCCTGGCAGGGCCCTCTTGGATCAATGGTATTAATTGGTTGTAAACGCCTTCTTTGGCTGATTCAGGGTCCACCAGCATTAACACATTTTAAGGTGAGCCAGGTAGAGTTCTAGTTGTTCCAGAATGTGCCTAACAGTACAAGAAAAAAGGGAAAGTGCACGCACACACACACGCGCGCACACAGAGTTTTCAAGTATGCAAAGGGATCTTGTTGTGCCGTTGAGACTTTGAGTGAAAGATGTTGTAGCATTAGCTTTCCTAGATTTGGTCTACTTCCTTAGTTGTAGATGCAGCCCAGATCTACAAAAGCTTATGCCACAATTTATGGAAAAAGAAATGGAAATTTTGAGGCGGAAATCGATAAACTTTAGTCTCAAAGGTGCAACAAGATCCCTTTACATACTGATAGTCCAGACTAACAGGGCTATAGCTCTGAAATCCTTTCAAGGCAACCCTGATATTCCCTCCATTAAACCTCAGGATCAGGCTGAGAGACCTGGTAACCCTAAACTAAATCTTTGCTGTACAAATTCAAAGGCCAGTCTGCTGCGACTGATAAAGCTCTTTCAAAGCATCAAACAAGGATTGTTTTCCTAGATTTGATAACCAAGACATCTCAGAGCTTGGAAATGCTACTTTTTTGAACCTTGACTCATGGCTGTGTGGGCTGGGGGATTCTGGGAGATCCGATCAGGAACGTAATGTTCCCAAATTCCATGACAGCTTTATCTAGTAAAGCCAAGAAGTGCACAGGAATTGAACAAGGTGGCAAGACTATTTGCCATCAGTTGGGAGTGCTTTGATCGTGTATCCCTGCATGCAGGGAGTTAGGTTGGATGTGGTCTCTTCCAATTCTCTGTTTTATGAATCAGGGATCTGGTGCATTATGAGAACTTTTGTTTGTTGAACAGTGTTGCCTCTGATTGATTTTAATCTACTGTATATGTACATAGATAGAGGTGGGACTATTGCTGCCAGGCAGCAGAAATTCTTTTCTCACAGGAAGAGACTCAAAGGAAGCTAGAGAAGAAACATAGAGGGTGTATCCACACTGCAGAAATAGAGCAGTATGACACCACCTTCACTGCCATGACTCAGTGCTGTGGAATTCTGGAATTTGTAGTTTTGTGCAATATTTAGCCTTCCCTGTCAAAGAGGTCTGGTGCCCCACCAAACTAAAAATCCAAGGATTCCACAGCATTGAGCCATCCAAGTTAAAGTGGTGTCAAACTGCTTTATTTTTGCTGTGTGGCAGCAGCCAAAGTGGGCACCCACAGCAAAAGAGGAGGAAGGGGGAAGCATTTGGGTCTATAGATTCCCTCAAGTTCGATTGAAGTACCTGGAACTCATAAGATGGGAAAATGAAAATGGATGCTGGTTAAGCTGCTTCCATCTAGTTTAGACCCAGGTGTAAATTTTATACTAGGAACCTTTCTCATGCCCTCCAACATTTCACAAATGAAAATAGGGACAGTTTTTTGGGCTATGTGGCCATGTTCTAGAAGAGTTTCTTCCTGATGTTTCGCCAGCATCTGTGGCTGGCATCTTCAGAGAAATGCTGGCGAAACGTTAGGAATAAACTCTTCTAGAACATGGCCACATAGCCCGAAAAACCCACAAAAAACTATGGATGCTGGCCATGAAAGCCTTTGACTTAAAATAGGGATACATGTGGCCAAGCAACTTCAAAATGTGGTCAAGATGGCAAATGTTATCAATAAGGAAAAATATACAATCTAAAACAGGCTGTAGCAGTTTGATCATCCGGAGACATGGGGCGCGGGGTTATCAGTACACTGATGACACCCAAATAGTTTTCTCTATGTCTCTGACTGATGCAGTGACTGGGGATGGCATCTCTCCTCTTGTGGCCTGTCTGGAGTCAGTAATGGACTGGATGAGGGAAGACCGACTCAGTCTGAATCCAGAGAAAACGGAAGTGCTCGTGATAGGTTCCCCTGGCCCGGGGATGGCGGTGATTCCACCTGTCCTGAACGGGATCACGCTTCCTGTGAAGGACTCTGTATGCAGTCTGGGGGTGCTCCTTGACTCGTCGCTCCACCTTACATCTCAGGTGGATGCAACGGTCAGGAGTACCTGTTATCAGCTTCGGCTGATGTGCCAGCTGCGTCCCTACCTGGGCCGGAGGGACCTTGAAACTGTAGTACATGCTCTGGTAACCTCTCGCTTGGACTTCTGCAATGCGCTCTACATTGGGCAACCCTTGTACCATACCCGGAAGCTACAATTAGTGCAGAATATGGCAGCCAGACTGGTTACTGATACACCCAGAGCCAGTCACATAACACCAGTGCTTAAAGGACTGCACTGGCTGCCTATTTGCTTCCGGGCGCAATACAAGGTGTTGGTTATTACCTATAAAGCCCTAAATGGCTTGGGCCCAGGATACCTTGAGGTCCCGCACCCTCAGAACATCTGGGCAGCAGTTATTGAGGGTTCCAGGGGCCAGACTTGTCTCCACGTCCAGGAGGTCTTTCACCATCTCGGCCCCGACCCTCTGGAATTCTCTACCCAACGAGCTCCGCTCGGCCACCTCCCTAGCCCAGTTCAAAAAGGGGCTGAAGACCTTTCTGTTTAAACTTGCATTCCCCGATATAGGCCCCAACTAGCTTTTTCCCCACCTCTACGTCAGCAGTGGCAAGCTGGCCTGAATTGTTTTAATTGTTTTTAATGTATTTGTATTTGCTTTTTGCTTTATTGTATTTGTAATTTTGTATTTTTAAAATGTTGTACACCGCCCTGGTTATATAGAAGGGCGGTATATAAATAAAATTTTTATTTATTATTATTATTATTGTTAGGAGATTTTTACTGTACTGTGTAATATTGCTGATGTAATGGATATTTTAGTGTATTGCTTGAGTATTGGATTGTTTTGTATTATATTGTATGCTACTGTGAACCGCTTTGATCAGACGGAAAAGCGGTATACAAATAAAAATTTTATTTATTATTATTATTTATTTAAGCCTCCTGGGCAGGGCAGGATTCTGTCCCCTCCTTGCAAACTACTTATCTACTTTGAACTTGGTTTGCAGTAACTGAAGTAAGTGGAGGACAAAAGGGGAAAGTGGGAAGAAGGGAGAGAAATGGGGACTTTTAAAAGCAGTTGAAAAAGTGGAATGACTTAGGCTTAACTGGGACCATTCCTGCCAAATCAGGACAAATGGGAGTATATGTATTGTTCCTCTGCTGAACCTTACAGCAATTCATTCACATGCAATTTTGCATGTTTTAAATTGAGATTTTGCAGATGTGAGTTGTTGCCTGTGTGTTTGTGAGGCAGGATAGAAACATTCAAACGAAACAGAATTCAGACAGCTGGGTGTAAGAATTTTTGAGGTGCTAATTTTAGTTACATCTTTACAACAGGCTGATTACATGGAACATCCCAGCTTGACTTTCTGAGCTTCTTTCTCATCTAAGCACCAACATATTCGTTTCATGTTAGAGGAAGAAAATAGCAGTGTGGGAAAGTACAGTGGGGAGATGTCTAGGGGCAAACGCCAGGTCTGTTCGGATGAAAATGGAGGTGCAGATCGCTATCTGAACCTCAGCCTTTGGAAACTCTTTGAACCATCAAAAGTAAAAATGGGGGAAATCCTGTTAGGTCATTTAGTTCAAACCCTTTCGCTCTCCTTGGGTTCACGCCTAAATCATTTAGTTCCAGCCTTGATTCAAAATATATATCTCCTTTATGTAATGGCCAATCTTCCAAGAGGCTTTCCTCTCTGCAAGTTTCACGAAGGGCATTTAACCATCTGGTAAATTATAAACAGAATAAATTTGGCTCTTCCGAGATCAAAGGGAAAGCAGGCAAGCTTGGACAGGGGGAGATTGAATATTGTGTGAGTCACATGAAGGTGTCGAAGGATGAGTGAACGGCAGGTTCTTAAGGGGTCTGAACCAAATCCTAGATCAAACAGCCAGAATGTTAGATGAAATATATTCTGGGGGCTAAAAGGAGATAACGTATAGCAGAGAGACACATGCAGTGTGGGAAAGACAGGTATTAATATAAGAAGTTAACATTATCTGTCCATTTCCTAGTCTACTTTTTGGGCACTTGCACCTTAGACAAGAGTCCAGCATGTCCATACAGTATGTATGCAGCATCCATCAGTGCTTGGGGAATGTGTGGCCCACCATGTTGTCAGGCTGTATGTTCCACTGGCCAGAACAGCCAACATTGAGAAGTGATAGGACCTGCAATACATACATACATATATATATTTGACAGCCAGCATGGTTTAGTTGTTTGAGGTTTGGATTAGGACTCTGGAGACCAGGGTTTTATTCCCCACTCAGCCATGGAAATCCACTAGACAACTTTGGGCAAGCCACACTCTCTTAGCCTCATAGGAAGGCAATGCCAAACTATTGGCCAACATGGTTGAGGCTTCTGGGAGCTGAAGTCCAAAATCTCTTAAAGAGCACAGTTTGGGGACCACTGCCCTAAAGGTTCAGCACTTTGGGGAGGCCCTTAAACACAATCTGGATTAAAAAACCTGAAGCTGCCCCCAACAACAGAGCCACCAGCTGCCATAATGCATCCTTCACTATTGGTCACCCACCAACATTTCATAGATAAAACCGGGATAAGTGTGGCTGAGCAACTTCAGAGTGTGGTCAAGAGGGCAGAAGTTATGAACCTGGAAGAGGAGAGAAGCTGGGAGAGACAGCAGCAGTTTGCTTTTGCCTAGGCCTCTTGGGAAGGACAAGATGCTGTCTCACGTCTCCTTTCTCCCCACTGAGTTAACTGAGTCACTGTACATACTTGACTATAAGTCGGTCTCATGTATAAGTCGAGGGCAGGTTTTGGGGCCACAATTATGAATAGGACCTGTGACTACGTTGAGGGTAAAACCTAGGGTCATGTAACAAAGGATCTAAAGGACGAAGTAAAGGAAAATGATGCCCAAAAAGTTACGAAATCCCAGCAGGTATAACAGTTTGTAATGGTTGGATAGATGAGAAAGTAGAATCATAGAATCGTAGAGTTGGAGGAGACCGCAAGGGCCATCCAGTCCAACCCCATTCTGCCATGCAGGAACTCTCAATCAAAGCATCCCCATTGACAGATGGCCATCCAGCCTCTGCTTAAAGACCTGCAAAGAAGGAGACTCCACTACACTCCAAGGGAGTTTGTTCCACTGTCGAACAGCCCTTACTATCTGGAAGTTCTTCCTAATGTGGAGCTGGAATCTCTCTTCCTGGAGCTTGCATCCATTGCTCTGGGTCCTAGTCTCTGGAACAGCAGAAAACAAGCTTGCTCCCTCCTCAATATGACATCCCTTCAAGTATTTCAACAGGTCTCTCATATCACCTCTTAACCTTCTCTTCTCCAGGCTTAACATCCCCAGCTCCCTCAGTCGTTCCTCATAGGGCAAGGTTTCCAGACCCTTCACCATTTTGGTCACCCTCCTTTGGACACATGGCTCCAGTTTCTCCACATCCTTTTTGAATTGTGGTACCCAGAACTGGACACACTATTATTCCAGGTGGGGCCTGACCAGAGCAGAACAGAGGGGCACTATTCCTTCCCTTGATCTAGGCCAGTGGTTCTCAACATTCCCAATGCCGCCACCCTTTAATACAGATCCTCATGTGGCGGTGACCCCCAAACGATGGTCTCGGTTCCTAAGACCATTGGAAATGTGTGTTTTTCAATGGTCTTAGGCGACTCCTGTGAAAGGGTCCAAAGGGGCTGCGACCCACTGGTTGAGAACTGATAATCTAGACCAGGGGTAGGCAACCCTTTTGAGCCGGGGGCCGGGTTGTTGGCCCTCAGACAATTGGGGGGCCGAAGCCAAAAAATAAATAATTAAATACAGTAATTAAAAAAAAATTAAATAAATAAATAAACCGGGACAAAAGTAGGAAAAATTTTTCAAATGGAGGGCACTTTTTAAATAAAAAATGGAGGACACGTGAAAAAATTTGCTGCTTTTTTAAAAAATGTTAAGATAAATGCATGTTTGTGAGGCTTCTATAGACAATTGCCCCACCATGCCCCTCGCACGAGACGCCAAAGGCCCCAGCAGCAATTGGCAGCAGGACCGGGCTGGGGCTGGTCCCAAGGCCTCGCCGGGCCGCATCCGGCCCGCGGGCCGCAGGTTGCCTACCCCTGATCTAGACACCCCACTTCTATCAACGCAGCTTCGAATCGCATTGGCCTTTTTAGCTGCTGCGTCACACCGCTGGCTCACGTTCCACTTTCAGTCTCCTAGGACTCCGAAGCCGAAAGCAAAGCGGGAAGAGACAGAAGCTGGGACATTTTAAAAGCAGGCGAGGAGATGGGAAGGCAGAGGGTTGATTTGGACTCTCCCTGCCTCCAAAAGGAAAGCTTAAGGCCTTTGGGACTCCTTGCCACTTGACCCTGGCAAAGGCTGGGCCCTGGGGCCTTGGAGACTGGGCTTCCAGGGCTGGCTTCCTCTTCTTCCCTGCCAAACCTCCAGGGCCTTACCTAGGAAGCGGGCCACCCCCAGAGTGAGCTTGTCCAGGTAAGGCTTGACGCTGCTGCTGCTGCTGCCGCTCCTTGACAGCTTTTCCTCCATCCTTTCCTTTTACTGTACTTCCCTTCCTTTCCTCTCCTTCCAGCACCAAACCAAACAACGCGAAGCAAAAAAAGCCCAAACTGGACCTCTTTTGTCCCTTTTCCCTCCCCGTAGCTCAGCTTGTGCCGCATCCCTCGCTGGGAATCGTAGTTCTCCTTTCGCCTTCTCTGCCGCACTGTCTCACGGGATGCATAGTTCTCACAAAGCGGAGTTTCCTAGCGCTCAAACTAGGCGGAGGACTACGACTCCCAGAAAGCGTCGCGGCGCGGCCATTTTGTTTTTGTTTTTGTTTTTTGCTTGTTTCACCGTATCTGGGCAAAGCTGGGGCCCCGCTCAGCCAATGAGGAGCGAGGGAGGGCGGCGGTGGGCGTGGCCCGGCGGAGGGACGCTGGGAGTGGCGGTTGTTTCAAGATGGCGGATGTGGCCGCGGGGCCGGAAGGAGCCGCTCGCTGGAGCCGGGACCGTATCCTTCCTTCGCTCGGGGGCGGCGCTCGGGGGGCGGAGGGGGCCGGGGGCCCGGAATGACCATGAACCGCCCTCTTTGACCCAGCCCCTGAGCATGCACAGAGTGCCCTCTTCTGCTTCCAGGGGCTCCCAAACTCACGGCGAAGCTGTCATGGGGTTTCCTTGGCCAGGTTTCTTCAGAGGCTGAGAGAGTGGGACTTGCCCAAGGCCTCCCAGTGGCTTTTAGATCTGAGGGGAGACTTGAACCCTGCTCTCCAGAGCCCCTGCCTCCCACGTGATCAACCCTGGCCGCCCTTTTCCCAGGAGGGCTGCCATCTCTTGATGTGTCCTTTCCGCAGATCAGTTCCCAAAGGCCTCTTGAACCCCGGACTCCAGAGTCACAGTCCGACGTTCAAACCACTTCATCAGTAGATATAATCATAACAACAGTAGTAGTGGTAGTCTGAGGTGCCTTCAGCTTGTTTCCGCCTTATGGAGACTGTATGAGTCCAAAACAGGCTGCGGAAACAATCCAGTCTGAGACTGCTTTACCTGCCTTGGCTCAATGCTAGGGAATTCTGGGAGTTGTAGTTCATTGTGGCACCAGAGGAGGCTAAATGCTTCACAAAACTACAATTCCCAGGATTCCCTAGCACTGAGCCGTGGCAGTTAAAGCGGTCTCAAACTGGATGATTTCTGCAGTGTGTTTGGGACCCAAGGCGAACCTATCTTGGGGATTTCCTTGGCTGAGTGGGACTTGAACCCTGATCTTTAGAGTTGTAGTCGATTGCTGAAACCATTACACCATGCTGCCTGTCCAATAATAATAATAGTAGTAGTAAGCATTACAGTGAGCGCTTTGTATCCGTTAGGGTTTGGTTTCCCAGGCCCCTTCCGGAGAATAAATACTCATGACCTTGTTTCAATGCTGTAAATACTTTATTTCTATTTTAGTGCTTTCTTTTTGTGTCTAAGTCCCAGTTTTTTAAGGAAAGTGATATAAATAAATATAAGTCTTCCTTCTGGTGAAACCAGTGGGGCATTCTGGCTTGAGCACTGGACTCTGGAGAACGGGGTTTGGATCTCAGCTATGCCATGTAAACCCACTGGGTGACCGTGAACAAGTCACACTCTCTCAGCCCCAGAGGATGGCAGTGGCAGCCCACTCCCTCTGAAGAAACCTGCCAAGAAAACCTCGTGAGTATTGGAAATGACTTGAGGGCACACAACAGCAATAGAAACTACTGTAGAGCCTGTGTGGTGCAGTGGTTTGAGCATTGGACTATGACTCTGGGGATCTGGGTTCGATTCCCTGCTCAACCGTGGAAACCCATTGGGTGACCTTGGGCAAGTTATACACTCTGAGCCCCAGAAAACCCCATGATAGGTTCACTTTAGGGTCAACATAAGTCGGAAATGACTTGAAGACACAGCACAGTGAGGCTTCCTGTAGTAAGCTTCTTATTGGGGTGTTTGCACTTGTGTGTTTTTAATGTTTTTATATGTTTGTTGTTGTAGTTGTTAGTAACGACTCATGGTGATCCTGTGGTTGGGACATCGCCAAGCTCTCCTTGATCAAGTCCATCCCCCTGGCATGTGGTCATTCTCTCTTTCTTCTACCTTTCCCAGCATTATAGTCTTTTCTAATAAGCCATGCCTTCTCATGATGTGAACAAAGTACAACAGCCTCAATTTAGTCAACTCAGCTTCCAGGAAAATTTCAGGCTTGATCTATTCTAGGACCCATTTGTCTTGTTGGTCACCCATGTTATCCTCAGCACTCTTCTGCAGCACCACATCTCAGATGCGTTGATTTTCTTCCTCTCTGCTTTCTTCACTATCCAACTCTCACATCCGTACATGTTGATGGGGAATACAGTGGATTGGACGGTTCTAACTTTAGCATTCAGCTGTATATCTTTACTCTTTAGCATCTTGTCTTGTTCTTTCATAGCTGCCCTTCCCATTCCTAGTCGTATTCTTTCTTTACTGCAGTCTTCGTTCTGATCAGTGTTTGATCCAAAGTACGGGACGTCCTTAATTATTTCAATTTCCTCATTATCCAGGTTGGATTTATATAGATCCTCTGTGATAAATAAGGCTTTCTATATTAGGGTTCTGATGGGGATGTTTGCTTTAGTGTGCTTTTTAAAATGGTTTTATATATTTAACTTAGTATTTTTAAGGATTGTACAGTTTTGACTTGTTATGTTAATATGGTGTTTTGCATTTTGAAATTGTACTTTTATTGTAGTTTTTAAGCATTTTCTGTAAGTCACCTTTGATCAAATCTGGGAGAAAGACGGCTTATAAATAAATAAGTTGTTGTTGTTGTGTGCCTTCAAGTTGTCTTTGACTTATGGTCACCCCAAAGGGAGCTTATCATGGGGTTTTCTTGGTAAATTTCATCAGAGGGCTTTTGCTTTTGCCTTCCTCTGAGGCGGAGAGAGTGTGATTTGCTCACGATCACCTAGTAGATTTCCATGGCCAAGTGAGGAACTGAACCCTGTTCTCCAGATTGACAGTCCAACACTCAAACCATTAAATAAGTAGATATAATGATAATAATATAGCCTGAAAGTCCAGAGCCTTGGCTGTGATTGTTGTTGTTGTTGTTGTGGTGCTTTCAAGTCATTCCACCTTATGGCGACTCTTAAGATGAACCTGTCATGGGCTTTTATGGGGCTGAGAGAGTGTGACTCACTCAAGGTCACCCAGTGAATTTCTTTGGCCAAGTAGATCTTGAACCCTGATTTCCAGTGCTGAAACCACAACACTATGCTTGTTCTCTTACAAGAATAGAGTACAGTGGGCCCTTGGCATCTGTTGAGGTTTGGTTCCAGAATCGCCATGGATGCCAAAATCCGTGGATGCTCAAGTCTCGTTCAGTACAAGAATCCTGAGTCCTGAGTGTGCTCACCTCCAGGCGAGTCCTGTTGCATTTCAGTGGGGCTGACTCCTAAGTTGGAGCCTTTGACAGCCCAGTCCAAGGTGGGATCAGTAGGGAAGCCATGGCAACACAGTAGTGTTGATGTGGCTGAGAAAACCATAGTTCATAGCCCACCTTACTGAGCTGGCCTTGGGTCAGTGGCTTATGCTAACCTACCTCACAGGACTGTTGTGAGAATTAAGTTTGTGCCACCATGAAAGAAAGAAGAGAGACGGAGAGGGAGAGGAACAGCATTTAGTAGTAGTAATAATAATGATTGGTATTCCACTTAGGACATACATCTTCCTAAATGGCCTTGTGTGTTTGGGAAATACTGAATTGAGTAGTTTTACAGTGTCTACATTCACGATATGTGCTATCTGTTGCATAATGGTAGCCAGTAGAATTACTGATGTGCTACAGCCTGGTGTACAGTGGGCACAAGGCACATTGTGATGCTCCCCAGTGCGAATCGAAACACAAGTTAGGAAGTGCCAGAGCATGATGGCTCCCATGTACTGTACATCAAAAGCACTTGACTGCACACCAAACACTTTTGCCCAGATGCTCATCTTTACAGTTCAGTAACAGCATTTTCTTGCATTTCTGCAGTTGTTGTGCCTTCAAGTTGCTTCTTACTAATGACGACCTTAAGGCTATCACAGAGTTTTCTTGGCAAGTTTCTTCAGAAGCAGTTTGCCATTGCCATCCTCTGAGGTTGAGAGAGCGTGACTTGCCGAGGGTCACCCAGTGGGTTTACATGGCCGAGCCCAGATTTGAACCCAGGTCTCCCAGGGTCCTAGTCCAGTGCTCAAACGACTACACCATGCTGGCTCTCCGATGCAGTGCAGCTATACTGCATTGCAACTACAGATTTGTAATCTTTAATGCAGGGATAGGCAACCTTTTTGAGCCGGGGGCCGGGTTGCTGTCCCTCAGAAAACTGGGGGGGCCGAAGCCAAAAAATAAATAATTAAATAATTTTGTAATAAATAAATAAATAGATAAATAAACCAGGACAAATGTAGGACAAAAAATTCAAATGGAGGACACTTTTTATTTTAAAAATGGAGGACACGCTAAAAATTTGCTGATTTTTTTAAAAAATGTTAATATAAATGCATGTTTCGGAGGCTTCTATAGACAATTGCCCCCCTTGCCCGCCGCTTGCCCCCCCCTTGCCCGCCTCCTCCTGATAGGCCAAAGGCCCCACGCCGTCACGCTAGAGGCCAAAGGCTCCGGCGGTAATCAGCAGCAGGACCGGGCTGGGGCCGGTCCCAAGGCCTTGCCGGGCCGCATCCGGCCCGCGGGCCGCAGGTTGCCTACCCCTGCTTTAATGTGATCTGCAGTGCGGCTAGTGATTTGTAAAGTTACAAAA